>NC_136482.1:85450328-85465328 GCF_053919585.1 Euprymna scolopes
AATTCTGGAGCACAAACGATTGCTCGTTTGAATGGTATCACTTTCATCTTCGTAGCTCTTTAACGTTTTTAGTTTAAAAAATAGGCCGCTTTACATTTGAAACGACCTTGGTAATTAGATTAATTCGGATTAAAAAAATTTAATAATCGAGCACTCTGCTGGATTTCTCTCACACTAACCTTATATATATATATATATATATATATATATATATATGTATGTGTGTGTGTGTGTGTGTATATATGTTGCTATAAACGTGACCCATTTACACTTCTATAACACGAAATAACGAAGAAAGATAAGAAAACGTTGAGTGTTTAAAACTTAAAACGATTATTATTAATACTATTAAAACGTGTTATCATTAAATATCTCTTCTTATAAGATTTAAATTTTACAAGACACTTTCTAAATGTGAGCGCTGATGGCATATTTATTGACCGTTACTATCTCCCAAACATCACGTTATGAAAGGAAGTCACTCATGAGTAACAGATGAGTTGATAAAATCTTTCTATGTTTTTTTCTGTGTCGTTCGGGAGTAGTCAGTTTTATGAAACTGCGGATGGTTTTGTGGCATGATGTAGATACACTGTATGCTGGGCATGAGAAATAAAACGCTCAAAAGCATTGTTAACCTCACATAATTATGTGCTGTTATTTCTAATGACTTTGCAACGCTTTTAATAAATAGAAGACTACGACAACGTAAGAGAAGATGACATAAAACGAACTACTGCTACGCGTCATCAAAACTAGTCTCAAGCCGTCTACGCAATGAGAACCCGTCGAATAATCTACTGAGATCAAAAAAATGATCATAGGGGTGCTAAACCGTGACGGAAGTGAGGAATTCTATTGTCGTGCATGTTACATCGTTTAGAACCCTAATTCACGCACATAATATGCTATGTTATGTTCTTGTAAAAAAAAAAAAAATCGCCAACTGCCACTAGGTTTTAAGACATTGTTCATCTGGTAAAAACGATTCGAGCTCTCTGGCAATTGACAACGTTTACATTAAGTTTACATTCACATTTTGCAGGTACCGGGCGATAAGGGATCGACTGTTAACTCAACGATCGAGTTTCGATCACGACTTTAACAACTTGCTGGTCTTGTCACACGGAAGAACTGTTCTATAGCAAAACAGTCTGCAGATGACTAAGCAATATATATATATATATATATATATATATATATATATATATATATATATAACCCATATATATATATATACACACACACACATAGTCATTCACATACAATACTGTATTACAGCTCATCAGTGCGGCTAGACAAACAGCTACCTCAAGCCACTCGAACAACGCTTCTCACCATTGCGCTATTCGGTTGCTGCTATGTGAGTAGTGAATTAACAATGTTTTGACATCATCCAAATTCCTAAGCTCGGTTTGTTTGCACAAAAAGCATCGCTTAATACGCTAATGGCAGTTTGTATATCATATCCCAATATGCTCAACCCTAAGTAGGGAGCATTATAGTCATCTACATACAGTACTGATTCGCTGTATCATAGCTCATACAACTGACGAACATAAAAAAAAGAAAATTTAAGCAAATAAAACCATTCAGATAGTAAAAGCTCTCCATGGCTAAGTCGAGCAATCAGATCAATACATAAAAAGAAAAAAGAACCTTTTGGCACTTAGGAGCTAAATGCTTATCGACCGGGCCTTTCACCTGATTCTGATGAGAAGCATTTAGCTTCGAAATGTCATGACCTAAAAAGGTTATTTTTTTCTCTATTGATCTGATGCAATAAAATTTAATTTAACATGGGATTCTCATCTTATATAGATAGACAGTATTAAGATAATGGTGGAAACACTTCTCTACTCCTGATGATGAAATTGTAAAAAAAAAAATCCTAATGATGTCCTGTTTAAAACCCATAACAATGCTATTGAGCTTAGTGTGCATTTACAATTGAACTGGGTTGTAATTTAAAATCATTACAAACTTTATTCTAACATATTATGCGACTTAATTTTTCGATTTATTAAATATTTCTTTTTGCAACATTTTGACGCCATCTTGTTTCTAAAAAATACATACACGTCTATTGAAAAGTCTAAAATTACGTGTGAAGAGAAAGAACAACAAATTATTTTTTTTGTTTTAAGTAATAGCAAAACAAGGTTTACAGTAAGAAAATAAATATTTAAAATCGTTAATTATATCAGGTTGTGAAAACAAATACAAAATCTGGAGCCTGGTGACCAAAAAAGTGCATTAGTTAACGCAAAGAGGTGCTAAAAACAAACTTCTATGAAGGTCGTTAAAGGAACTATTGATGCTTAACGTCATGCGTTTCTGGGATGAAGAGAAGAAAAATGATGAGAGAAGTTTACATTAGATTCAGTCGCCCACCCATCGCACATTTTATATTGTCAGCTTGTTTGTATATATATAATTTATTTCATAGTTTCATTTCTCCAATAAAAAAAGCGCGAAAATATTACAATAGCCAACACTTAGACATACTTAATATGCACTAAATAAACTGTTTATTTAAAACAATTATTTAAAAGGATCTATATCTATATATCTATCTGTATAATCACTTGTATACACACTCAACTACATATATACATGTAAAGGTATACACATACTTATCGATACAGACAGAAATTTTAGATACGTATAAATATGTCTGCACATACATACCGACACAAGTATATCTATACTCCTACAAATTTGTTTTTTTTGTGTATGAGTATCCATATTAAAAACCCTTTTTTTCTATTTATTTGAAAATAAAATACAACTTAGTTATATATGGGCCGTGGAAATGCATTCAGCTATAGAAGATCTAGCAAATTAGCATATTCTATTAAACATTCATTTTAATTAATTTCCTATTAGTTTGTTTTTTTCGATTTTCTAATGAGATTATCATCTTTAGTAACCTATTACGTGTAATTATATTCATGCAGATATTCTTCATGATTTATACTTGCGTAATATTTGCGTAAAAAGCTTATAGTAAACACAAACCTTTCTATATTTATGCATGCGTACATATTTGTTTAAATAATTTTGCCTACAAAACTCCTGTCAATTTTTGATCTACAGATATGAAACTTTATATATAGAGTATTCGAACACTATATTTGGGATTTAGCCGAGAAAAATCGGTGCAAAAGTTTAAAAAAACATGGAATTTGCCAGGTGAAGGTCGAACGACGGCATAATGAATAGCTATTGCTTCATGTTTTACTTTTTAGCCCTACAGCAAACTTTTTTATGGCTCAGGTATTAACGTAAAAGGGGAAAGTAAATCGTAAGATAAATGTTTTGATCACGATTTCCGGTGGTGATGCACGAGTCATATTTTAAATTTTTAAAAAATCAATACTAGGGCGATGACAACAGCATATTCTTTTCCTTGTTTTGATTCTCAGATGTGGTTCTCGGTTGAATAATTGTGTCTGTGCCGTATATATAATCAAGATTGAACACAATGAAAAGAATATGCTGTTGTCCTAGCCCTAATCATTACTATATATTAGGTCAAATATAATAATATTAAATACGAACTCTGCATTAATAAAAAATATAATATTTAAGCGTATTTTACGACCGGACAATGCTGGACGGCCTGCTAGTGTGAACATAAGTGTGTATACACATACATAAATATGTTTATATTTATACATAAATGTACAGACGCGACACTTACATGACAATGCTTCGATCTGTAGTTGTTAAAAACTAAAATGTCAGGCGAAAAGCCTGTTTTATTTAGTTCATATATTCACATACAAACATATTCACTCGGCACATCGAAATATCTGTTTCTATTTGACCCATTATCGCATAGGGATTTGGCTTGTTGTTTATCGTCAGTCGCCTGAAGCGCAATAAGCGGAGAATTCCGTGGGTTTGATAACGGCATGTTTTACTCCCGTCCGGAGTGCCAACCTTCCTGAATGTGGGCAGCATGTGAATAACTGACTACTCGATGGAAATAAGTGGGTATCTCGCCTAATCCCCACGTAATAATGAGTACTTAACTCACTTTCATCCCGCGAACCCTATTACATGTCCGTGAAGTTGAGCAACAGAAGAAGAAGACGGCAACACACACCCACACGAGCGCAATGTACGTCATCCACGCTTGTCATTACAAGGAAGGCGGGTGGAGGGCGCAGTCGGTCTGGGTAACGGATTAATCAGTCTCGCACAAAGCGTTAATTCTTTGTTTATGTGATAATCAGATCCGTTCCTTACTAGGTGCACGAGCAGTCTTGTGACTCACACATTTTCGATTGCTACCCTATAATAAATACAATGGAGAGTGTAAGCGACACGCTTGTACGCACACATGGATATCTGTATTACGAGATAGATGTGTTTTTATTTGTATTTATTTTACTTGAGTTTTTATATGTAATCATTTTGTTTCATGTATAGACAGATTTAGAGTAAAGCAATTGCTAAAGTAGCATTCATATAATATCATGTCTTTTTTCTGTATGCCAATTTTTTCATATATATATATATATATATATATATATATATATATATATAGAGAGAGAGAGAGAGAGAGAGGGGGAGAGAGAAAATAAAATACGAGTAAAATAGTTGGAATTTTGTCATTTCATCAAGGCTTCCTCCAGTCTTGACAGACTATGGATACGCAGGTTAAGGGTGGCTGCGCGTGAAATTTTGTGGCAAGAGTTACGTAATCTCCAACCACACCTCCCCTGATTCGACATTGTTGAATACCAGTGGCAAATGCAGGTTCAGAACGACTGGAAACAATACCGAGATAAGCGGAAAGCACATACAGCGCCTAGAATTCCCAAATGGTAACCCATATGGTACTAGCCATGCTCAACGTTTCTCATTTCATAATATATATATATATATATTATGAAATAAAAAATTCCAACTATTTTACTCGTATTTTATTACGTCAAATCAATTACCCTTGGACGTATTAAAATAATGATGACACATTGATGAATATATAAATAATTTTGTTTGTTCATTTTTCTATATATCTATTTATATACACATGTAATATTTCGTAGCTTTACAAAAACTTATTAAGCCCTATTGAATTACATACTAATTATTACACACTATATATTGTATAATCAATTCAGTATTGGATTTATTTATTCTACGTATATGGACAGAAAATAGTTTGTGTGTGTATGTGTGTGTATATATATTTTTTTCATTTAAAATGTTACAAGGAGATATATTTTATTTATCGATTTTCAGTATTTCTTTCAACAATGTTCAATACGTGAGTAAAGCTGGGTAGTAACTCATAAAAATATATATGACAATTGAGCTGTACAGAATATTTCGCATTCGCTTCCCATAAAAAGCTCACCAGACTATATATATATATATATATATATATATATATATATATATATATATATAGAGAGAGAGAGAGAGAGAGAGAGAGAGAGAAAGAGAGAAAGAAAGACAGAGAGATTAAATGTAAAAATTTCACTTAAAAAGGATAAATTTTCAAATAGAAGTTAAAATTTATTGCTTGAATCCAAGATTACAGTATTTAAATATCCTTAACCCACGAGTTTTCAATGTAAGCACATCTCTTCAGAGGAAAATTTCTAGCAAAATACTAATATTGGTTCACAATCATTTTGCTAAGTAGCACATAGCGGCTGGGATTGTCTTATCTGTATATATCCTAGTATTCTATCAAACTAGAAACCATTAGATTCACCAACTTGTAATCTAATTTATTATATTACCTTAAAGTATATATATATATATATATATAAACTCCTATGAATTTGCTTATTTTTGTGTATTGATATTCATATTAAAACACTTTTTTTCTATTTATTTAAAAAAAATACAGCGTGGTTATATATGAACCGTGGAATTCTATTCATCTGCAAAAATCGAGCTAATTTACTTATTTTAAAATTTATTTGAATTAATTCCCTTTTCGTTTTCTTATGGGATGATCATCTTTAGTTAACTATTACGTGTAATTATATTTATGCGGATATTCTAGATGCTTTATACTTGTGTAATATTTGCGTAAAGAGGTTATAGTAAACACAAACGTCTTTCTATATATATTTTCGTATGATTAGATATATTTGCTTAAAAATTTTTGCCTACCAAACTCCTGTCATTATTTTGGTCTACAGACATGAAACTTAATATATACGGTATTCTAACCCATGCGAAATTTATATTTTGGTTTTAATCTAGGAAAATCGATGTAAAAGTGTGAAAAAAAAATGAAATTTGCCAGGTGGCGGTCGGATGATAGCATTAAAATATGAATGCGTAACGTAATATCTATTTGTTCATGTTTTAATTTTTAGTCTTGCACCAAATATATCTTCATAGCTCAGGCATTAATGTCAAAGGGAAAACTAAATGGTAAGCTAAACGTTTTGGTGATAATTCTAGGTGGTGGTGCACGAGTCTTTTTAAAAAACTTATTAAATCATTAGTATGTATTGGGTTCAATATAATATAGTAAATACGAAATCTGCATTAATCAAAATATCATAGATAAGTGTATTTTAAGACCAGGCAATGCCGGGCGACCTGATATAAAGATTTCAATTACATCTAATTATCATTATATATATATATATATATATATATATATATATATATATATATATATATATATATATATATATATATATATACATACATACATACTTGTATGTAATATACTGAACTCGTGTAATCCTGTAAATTTTCATATACCAATAAGTTTTAAGCCTAAAAGAGATGACTTAAAAAGTAAGCTACAAAATTATTATATTTCATAATTGAGCATTCATATACTGTATACGCAAAATCAAGACTTCAAAAAAGGTGTTGATAACAACAAAAAGTGTACCTATAATGCTTGAAATTGTCGATCTGACATGGAAAGAATTATAACGTAAAATGAAATACACTTTTTGTTGCTATCAACACATTTTTTTGAAGTCTTGATTTTGCTTATACAGCATATATATATATATATATATATATATATATATATATATATATGATAATTTGATGTAATTGGAGTCTTAATGTTTGTCGGTAAACTGAAATATATGTAAAATGCGATAGCTAGATTTGGAGTAGGGCTGTGACAACAGCATATTCTTTTTATTCTTTTGACTCTCTAGAATGTATTCGACAAAGACCCAGTGAATCAACCGAGAACCATATCACTATATAAAAACATAAAATATTAACTGACATATGCTCGAGAGTCAAAACAAAAAGAAAATTCTGTTGTCACAGCCCTATTAATAAGGATAAATTTAAATATTAGACGATACACACACACACATATATGTGTGTGTGTGTGTGTGTGTGTGTGTGTGTGTGTGTATGTATCGTCTAATATTAAATTGGCTTAAAAATGCGACGCTCACGATTTTTTATCAACAAGCTCTTAGAGCATTGTAAAAGTGGTAGACAAATGTTTGTTTAAATAGACATTTGGCGAGATAATTTACGGGCGCCACTCCCGTGGGTCGATCGGTAGAACTGTTGACTGTTAATACGATGATTCTAGGTTCAATCCTAGGCTTGGGAGAGGTGCTAGTCTAGCGGCGCTGATGAGTTGTGATACAACGAAACAGGACTGTATGTCGAGGACTACAAATATATATATAATTACGATAAACATTTGTACAGAATACAAAATTTTCAAAGAATACGAATAAACTGAGATTATATATATATATATATATATATATATATATATATATATATATACGATGAACATTACGTGCAACGATAGATGGGTGGCCTTACATACGTTCATACATTCTTATGGTGAATTAATTGAAACATATGTAGAGAATATTAGAGAATCGATATCGTCCGAAAAGGAAAACACGTGGAATCCGGAAGGAAAAGAATTTCATCGTCCTCGCTATCTTTTGACTGAAAAAAATATCTGAAACCCTTTCGTTCACCTTTTTCTTTTCCTATCTGTTTTATACTATCGCATTCAAGCAATCACCGAGACACAAAGTAACAAGGTTTGCTTCATTGGCCTTACTGATACTGTCGCAGACTATGGAATCGGCGATGTCAAGTTAAAATGCTATTTGATCTATTCTGTTCGAAACTAAAATTGAAACGCTTCGGAAAAGAAAGAATCCTCAATGTGTAAAATAGCAACGTTTGTTCCATTAAATGTACACAATAAAGCGTTTACAGTAAGTATCATTTTTCGGCATTAACTAAAACTAAAAGTTGTTAATGTGCCGTAAGACAAACAAACAAACAAACAACCCTAGACAGTTGCGCGCGCACGCGCGCACACACACACACACACACATACACACACACAAATCAAGCTTAGACAGATGTGAACGAACCAAACAGGATTAGACAAACCTACACGAACGAAAACCGCCTAAATTTTTGCAATAATACAGAAAAATCCATCAACTGAAACCAAGACTACACTTAATGTCTTGTTAATTTTATATTTTTCTAAATGTTTCACACGTGTAACAAAGCCAAAGGCCACCTGAAAATAAGAACCTCTTTTTTATTCGTTTCTAATGAAATAGGTTTATTACCAATTCGATTTTGAACGTGGGAGAATCCAGCTCCATAAAAAGAGATACTTGGGATGTGAGAAAAATGACAAGATCCCATCACTCATCCATAATTTCTCCTTCAATGACTGACGACAGAACAGCTACTACATTTGCCACTTAACCAAAAATAAACAATGTAAATTTTGAAAATAGTAGTAACATTTTGAAGTGTCTGGGTAATTAACCATCCAATATATATATATATATATATATATATATATATATACAGGGTGTCCGTAAAGTTACTATACAGTCTTGCTTGATTAAATAAACCTGTTAAAACAATAAATATTAACCATTAATACAAATATAATGCAATAAAACAATAAGACTGTATAGTAACTTTACGGACACCCTGTATATATATATATATATATATATATATATATATATATATATATATATATATATGTGTGTGTGTGTGTGTGTGTGTGTGTGTGTCCACATATTTACACACACATATATGTTGTAATGTAAAGTTATATATTATAAAAAAAAAATCCTATACCATCTTGTAAATCACACCTTTAAAACCATTGTACGTTTATTTCAGCCACGTTCTTAACACGTTAAAAATGTTTTTTAATTTTTTTATACACACGAGACGCTTCACTAGTTCAAGAAATTTAAATATAATTTTTACTGAAACAAAAATATCCAAATTTTAAACCAAACAATAATCAAAAACTGTCTGAGAAAGACTGATGAAACTCAGTTGAAAGTACTTGCAAAATCAACCAAAAGAAAAAACAGATGAACGAAGACAACTCTCGAAACTGTTTTGCACAGATTCGACCGAGAAATGTGAACAGCAATTCGAAAAATGGAAAAATTACAACAAAAAAAAAAAAGGAGAAACGCTCATTAAGCAAAAACACTCAGTCCTATTCAAAAATACTTGTCTGAATGAAAACATGCTGCCTATATATACATATACACTGTAGCTTAGATTCTTACTATACATCCGTTCAAACCACGCGTCTATCGCTGAATATAATATGGCCAAACTTATTCTGAACTGACGACCGTATTTAGTCGCTTAGACGTATCTGAAAATCAAACTAATTAAGCGATGATGAATCTGATTGTGACTTAGGCGTGACAGATCGACCAACTGAATAATGGATACCGGTAGAAAGATGCACGGACCTATCTAAAATCCAATCTGACAATGCAGTTAGACACTAAAATAAAATGGTCCGCTCGCTCACAATACGTGTTCCTATTTACAATGCCTCCCCACGGGACAGAGTTAGACACTAGGGTCATTTTTTAATGTGGAGAAAAGGAACAAAAATAAAAATTGTCTCCGTCGTGATGGATTTCTCCTCCACTGACAGAGAACAAGAAATTGAAGTGTAGCATCTGAAAAACAGATACTACACTTTTATCTGGACCCGAAGGCCAACAATTAAATCGCTCAGAATACGTGTTTATCGATAAAAAAAAAAACTTATTTAAAATTTAAGTTGCAGAAACTAAGATGGATATATTATAGAGAGGCTTGTACGAATTAAGGAAATATAAAAAAAAATGTTTCTTGAATATACTTGAATATAATACAAAAACAACAACAACTAAAAACGAAAACGCAAGAGAAAATTGAATCGGTGTTGAGCGCGTCTGCTGTGAAGTGATGACACACGCCACCAACGTCGTTGGCGTCGCCACATGCAACGGGCACTTGTAAATATAACACTGTCTTGCTTAATATACCAAGATCGGAGGGGGGGTTCTTCAACCCTAAAATCAACAGATTAGATAATTCCTGCAAAGATTGTTCCTGTTTATTGCAGTGCTATGCTGATTCTATGCAGTTCTAGGAGGTCCAAACTAACAGTCTTTGCCTTCTCGCTCCGAGAAGGGGTTAGTTTATTGCTAATCGCCCGAGGCGCCTCTGCGAAGAAATGCCTATGGGGCTGCACAGGCATTCTTTGCAGGGTCAGAGTGCCTCTCCTTTGGAGTGCTGACCTTTCAATCACACTTTCCGACACTACTATCACATTTCTTGGGAGAGAAATAGATACCATTAAGATCTTTTCCCATGTGAACGCAAGTTTGAAAGAGATAAACAAAGAAAAGATAGTGATATTTAAGGGTTTCGCCATATTTCCTAAAAGATTAGATTATTTCAACAAAAAGAAAAAAAGGACAAAACCCCGTAAAATAATGACTTTGCTCAGAAATATATTATTGAAAATGATGGTAAAGAAATATAAAATTTCATTGTGAAGAATAATGCATAATTTAAATTATTTAATAACTGGTGGTCGAATAAGAGACATTTCTAGCCGCCCTACATTTTAAAATTGTTTGTTATTCTTTTTTTTTGTGTGTGCCGGAGCAAGGGTAAATAAACCTTTCGATCAGTATCGATTTAGGATAATATTTTCAGATCAAATTTTAAAAATAGGAGATGGTTGTTTTTGTATGAATGTCTAACGTAAAACGGTGCCCTACCAATGTTTTCGACATTTCTAGCCAAAGTCTCAGCAAAATGAACCGCATTTAGGTATCGAACAGAAAATACTACCAATTTTTTTAAGCATCTGATAATTGGAAAAACATGTGGTGATTATTATACGAAATGTTATAAATAATTCGAAGATTATTTAGTTTTTAATTAAATGATATTTTTAGAGAACAGTATAGAAAGATCTTGATAAATACCAACTAAACAGACTGTGCGTATCATATTAGGTTAAACGTACATAGCAAACTGGACACCCGCTTAAAATTTGAACATATCCGTTTAAAAACAGAAATAGCAATGGAAATGTAGTAATTCACTGATAACAATCCGAATAATAATAACAATAGAAAGAAAACTCTTGACAATTTTCTAAAGTCGTGTCGTATATGCTTGTCAAATAGATTTATACTGCCGCAAAGAGTAATGTTGCTGTTGCGGTTCTAATGCTGTTTCAGTAAGAAACTAAAGTTCATTCAGTTATAGTTGGCAACTATAGAGCGAAACGTAAACCAAAAGAAAATGAAAAAGCATCCCCTCCTCCGCTTTTTAATAACTCCCAACGATTTCGAAAGGAAGAAGAAAACAGCAAAATATACAAACAAAGGAGTTTCGAGTTTGTTATGTTTAATGCGCTCCTCCTTTGCTCGGTTTTTGTTTCTGTCTCGAGTAATTCGTTTGTCGGGGAGCGAATTAAGAATACACTGTTTTCTTAAAAAGGCAAAATAAATAAATAAATAAATAAATAAATAAATAAAAATAAATATAAAACAATAAATGAATAAAATAAAAAAATAAAAATAAATAAAAATAAAAATAAAATAAAATAAATAAAAATAAAAATAAAATAAAATAAAAAATAATAAAAAAAATAACATCAGTAGTGTCATTTTTAGAAATGTTGGAATGCACTAGCCTATCTTGTCGGTACGGATATTGGTATTTTTTTAACAAATATTTTATGACAATTATTGTCGATATATTTCAAGCAACTTGCCATGTGGTTATGCAAACGGTAGATTCGCCTCCACATCCATGTTTATTGTGGTAACAATGTACGGAAAATAATATAAAAAACAAAAAAACAAAAACAAAAAGAAAACAATAAGCGCTACAATACGAAAACACACACACATAACAATAATAAATACCTAGAAAGACCATCTATTAACACTTAAGATGAGCTTATTTTAATTATTTAACTATTTTGGTAAAGAGCTCTATCGAGCCACCTGAATATGCACAAAATTGCTATTTTGGATCAAATCTGTTGTTACTAAGACAAGTTGACTGATCATATATACATATATGTATTTCAGCGTATGCATAAAGTACACATCGTACGTATATTCAAATAGACATACACATACGTTCTTTTTTTAATTATGAATGCTTTCATTCATTTCAAACAAAGCCGTTGTCACCGAGACGTAAAAGGTTACTGTGAATTAGGAGCCGTACCTACAGGACCACTAAAAGTGGGGAGTTGTGTAACAAGCTGTTTGGTCATATTGGATATACATTTCTGAATAGCACGCTAAGCGAAACAGAAGATAGGGATGTAATTCAGTTCAAGGAATAAAGCTATTAGAGTACAACTTCCCCGGCATTATGGTGCTTACAGTGAAAGGGTGTGACTTTGCTTAATTACGGGTCGGTCGAGAGTTTTTACATCAAGGAGGCATTTGTGCATCAAGTTAATCTGATACAAAAACATAGATATACACGGACATTATAATATATATATATATATATATATATATATATATATTAGATGAGATAAAGACGGATAGATAGGCAAATACATAATATACAGCTGATTTAATTGGCTCAGGAGGTATCAAGGAAAAAAATGTATAAAAAAGAAAGACACACACACACGTGTGTGTGTGTGTGTGTGTGTGTGTGTGTGTGTGTGTGTTATGTGCACATAAAGAAATAATTTGGATAAAATTCGAACAAAAAAAATGTTGGAGAAAAAAAAAATGAGAAACATAAGCGCACAATTCAATAAAACCAAAACAAACTGATGCACAGAGCGCTAATATATTTATTTACCGAAAGACTTTCTCAGAATTAACTAAAAAGTATTAGCAAATAAAAACAGTATATAAAATAGGGTAAAAACAAGCAGTATATATATATATATATATATATATATATATATATATATATATATAATTTAAAAGAAACTAATCTTTAAAATGTAATAGAATTTGACGATACAGATTATCGTGATAATTGTATTTTATCCCACAATTAATTATCGTACACACACACACACACATAAGAAACGTATGTGTGCGTATATATAAGAAACGTACATATACATATATGAGGAACGTACGCATACATATAATATACATTTATATATAAACACACACACACACATAACACACACACATATGTACACACACAAAGCACACGTATAAAATATATATATATTGCAATAAGGAAGGGAAGACTTATTATTCATGAGTAAAAGTAAATTTTTATATATATATATATATATATATATATTCCTTTAATCTATTTATATATATAAAAATTTACTTTTAATCATGAATCATAAAAGTCTCCCCTTCCTAATTGCAATATATATATATATATATATATATATATATATATATATATATATATATATATATATATATATATATACAACACACGTACATATACATATATACATAGTTATATAAACAAATATACACATACACACAGTATATATATATTAAAAAGAGAGATAGAGGAATTTGAATCCACGTTTGTATTGATAAACAGACCAGTTCTACTTATACATTTTCTGTTTACTTGCATCTGAACAAAGGAAAGTCAGACACAAGGTTAGTTTTTATTGTGGGGAAAGTACAACTCCAGAAAACGGGCGCTCTGATTTGGGACAAAGATAAACATTGCTCCTGTCAAAGAAGAACGTATGTTGACCGAGGACAAGAAAGATATACGTTGACACAACCCCGAAATCCGAACAAACAGTTTCCATTTACTCGACTCCCCACAAGGACATGGTTGAACAGGGCATATAGTATGTCAGTGTAAGTTGATATATTCTAATCTTGAAGCAGTGGAAAAAAAGGGTCGAAAGTGGCAACTAAATAAACGGACAAAGTTTTTGTTTTAGTTCTTTTAAAAATGCAGACTGAGAAAGAGAGAAATTCGGGAAACACAACTCGAACTCGGCTGAGCTGATGATTGACAGCTACAATTGTTCTTTGGTCTGACAGACCGACAGAAAAACAGAGCTAGATAGACAACGAGCGATGCCAGGTGGGGTGGGGGGTGTTAGAAGACGTACAAGGAAACTAATTTTACTACCTTTTTCTACATGAAGTATTGAAATATATACAGGAAGAATTCAATACCACGTTTTGGTAAAATGAAGGAGGCATGGGGAATCGCATGCTCTTTTAAAAGCGTGCTGTGACTACTTGTGTCCGCGCGAGAGAAAGAAGCGTTGGTAGACAGCCTATCATGCTTTCTCTTTTTTTTTGTTTTCGTGGTTCGTTTATTCTTTTCGCACAGGATTCGTTAATAATAATAAAAAAAAGCTGAATTAAGACAAATAAAATGTATAAATAACACCCTTATTGATCACCCCCACCCGTGTTCCCATAGTTATATCTAATATGCTTCCGTTTGGAGATTGGCATGGATAGGTAATGATAATACTTATTACTATCATAATCTAAACTTTATTTCATTTCTAGGTGATGACGACTACTTAAATTTCACTTACCTGAAGTATAGCTAACCAAATTGATAGCCAGCAAGGTTAATGTCCAAAATGTATTTAAATTTCCAAGCATTGTCCGTCGGGGTGTTTTTGTGTGAAGGAGCCGGTAAAAAGGATCAGTAATAATCATATTGCATTTTTCATCATCCGCCACAGTTTCGATACCCCTTGGTGGA
>NC_136482.1:85470328-85487828 GCF_053919585.1 Euprymna scolopes
TTTTAGATATAGGTTCCTTGAACCTGGATCTAACTTAATAAAGGGATTTGAGCCCGAAACTATAAATTTTAAGGGGTCATAATAGGGGTCAAATTAAAAAAAAAATTTACTCTTTTTTTTTTTTGCTCAGCATACACCTCCAAACACCCGGGCAACGCCGGGCTGAAATGCTAGTATATATATATATATAAATATATATATATATATATATATAAATATGTATATAAATATATATATATATATATAAATATATATATATATATATATAAATATGTATATAAATATATATATATATATATGAATATATATATATATGTATATAAATATATATATATATGAATATATATATATGTGAATATATATATATATATGAATATATATATATATGAATATATATATATACATATATAAATATATATATATATAAATATGCATTTTCTTTTTGGTCGAAAAGGTGTTTACGGTATGGATTTAAAGTGCTATTGTGTGCTGGGTTTGTGGGGTTGGCTGTAAGTTTTGTATAGTATTTTAGACCAAGGTTTAGATATCTAAGCTTTGGAGGAGTTACATGTGCTTCCAAATACAGGCTTTCTACAGGGGAGGTTGGAAATGCTCCTAGTGCTAGTTTTAGTCTGGAGTGGCATATTGTGTTGAGGGTTTTTAGATATGACATTCTGGTGGATTGATATATGAAGCTACCATATTCTATTTTTGATCTAATTAATGCTCTATATAGTTTGAGTAGTGTGTTCTTGTCAGCTCCTCACTCTGTATGGGCGATGACTCATAGGAGTTGTAATGCATTATTACATTTGGTTTTGATGTGATTGATGTGTGGAATGTAATTTAGTTTTTTGTCAAAAATGATTCCCAGGTGCTTGTGTTCGTTTATGAATGGAATTTTTTCGCCTTCAATCTGTAAGGTTGGGTCAAGGTGGAGTTTGCGTTGGTTACAGAAATGGATGCATTTAATTTTAGTTTTGGGGAATTTGAAACCATTTTTAGTTGCCCATGTATTAATTTTATTTATCTTATGTTGTAATTTCCTTTCAATAGTGTGAGTGTATTTAGATCTGTAGCTGATTGAGCAGTCATCTACATATAAGGAGCTATGTATATCAGGAGAGAGTTCTTTTATAATGTTATTGATTTTTATGTTAAAGATAGTTGTTGATAATATGCTGCCTTGGGGCACACCTTCTTGATTTTGTGAGTCTGATAAAGTCGAGTCTATGCGAACTTGGAAAGATTTGTCTGTTAGGAAGTTTGTTAGGAATTCAGGTAGTCTGACTCTTAGTCCAATGTTGTAGAGATCTTTTATAATACCGTTTTTCCAGGTAGTTTCATACGCTTTCTCAAGATCGAAAATGTTACGTGTTCCTTATTGATAAGAGCTTCTCTGATGTAATTTTCGAGGTTAGGGATATGGTCTATACATCCTCGATTTTTTAGGTATCAACACTGGATTTTAGAAATTATTTTCTTGTCATCTAGATACCATATAAAATGGCAATTAATCATTCTTTCGAACGTTTTGTATGGGACGTTTGTGAGAGCTATTTGTCTGTAGTTTTCTGGGGTTGATGTATCTTTTCCCAATTTGGGTATTGGTATTATTGTTGCATTTTCCATGAAGTTGGGAAATCTTTTTTTCCCATATTTTATTATAAATTTTGAGAAGGAGTTTTAATGATTCGGGCGGAATTTCTTTAAGGAAGCTGTAGTGCACTTCATCTGGTCCTACAGTTGAGTTATGGGATTTTTCTATGGCGGTTTCTGGTTCATTGAGTGAGAAGATTTCATTGTAAGGCTCTTAGTTTTTGGAGTCAAAGTTTATTTTGTACTTTTCTTCATGTTTCTTAAGTATTTGAAATTGTCTATTGTAGTGTTTTGATGATGGATTTTCAGCAAAGGTTATGGCTAGTGTGTTAGCAATACATTTTTTATCAGTTATTTTCTGTTTATTTGTGTTTGATTGGATTCGGATTATATTTTTACGTTATTTTCCTAATCAGTCTCAAATTTGATAACAGATTGTTGAATTGCCAGAGATGCTGGTCACCCTTCGAAATTTTCAAAAGGAGTAAAAAAGCGTTGGGGGGGTCTGCATCATTATTTCCACTGGCAAATATGCATATATGCTACTGCACATTAACTAATAACGTTTATTAGCTAATAATATTTATTAACTGATAATGTTTATTAAATGATAATGTTTATTAACTAATATATATATAAACTAATATATATATGGAAATTAACTAAGTATCTTTTAACCTTGAGTAACATTTCCTTGTATATATCGTTCATATTTATTTGTTTTACATAATGTTTTTGCATCGCTTTACATCCCGTTGCATATAATATATGTATGATTTTAATTTTTCATTACATGATTAAAGTAGGATGTATAATATGAATGTGGTATTTTTGTAAGTGATGGTCGCAAATGAAACTAGAAAATTTAGAATAGTAATTGTTAGTGACGAACGATTTTGCCCTGCACCTTTGACCTTGTGCCGCATGTTATTGTTTTTTATTAAGAAATAACGAATAGTAAAATAAAGGACATTTTTGTAATGCCGATGAATATAGTTAAACGCTTTCAACGAAGCGATTTGACGCGTTCAGAGTCAGGTTGTGGTTGTTGTCTTAGCCAATTTTATTCGGAACCCGAAATCGGCAATAAAAACTGCGCATTACTGAATACCACCTCTGATCTATAATTAAATGTAATTAAAATGACAATATCTATAAACAGACAACGCCTTAAATTATTAATGAAAGATTTTACAAAAGTTAGGATAGCTTCATAATACTACGGTTTCAAGACTAATACGGATCGCGGCTAAAGATTTGTTAGGTTTTATTCGTCATGTCACTCGTTAATCCTGTCTTAATGGCATATGTAATATAGATCAGAAGTCGTGCTCACTTTTCGTCGTGAAACAGTGATGTCACCAGACGATCCAAACTTTCTGTAAAATCCTGAATAAATAAAGATGGCGCCGTTATAGAATAATTAGGCAGCAGTATCAAATTTCCTTCTCCAACATACGCATCTATCTCTTCACTCTTTCTCATATGGAGAAGTTAAAAAATATAAGAGATTCTTTAAGAGGAGACTTATCAGGATAATACAAAGCTTAACAAATTGTTTTGAAGCTTATATAGCTCATATATAACTTTAGTAATAGCAATAATCAAATGAAAAACTCAGAAATCCCTCACTTCGAATCAATATTAATATATATACTAGCATTTCAGCCCGGCGTTGCCCGGGTGCTTGGATGTGTCTGTTGAGCAAAAAAAAAAAAAAAAAAAAGTGGTAGTAGAAAGGCAGACTCGAAACCGTACTGGAAAGGAGGAAAAGAACGGGGAAAAACTGACGTCTATGCTGTTACGACCACTGCCAAACCGGAAATGACTTACGTTTTAATTAAGGCTATACAATCGAAAGGAGAGGATGACTCTAAAAAATATCGGTGAAAAAGCGACCCCCCTGCAAAAAGGTGCCCAGTTAAAGGTGAAGATATTAATGTTTTTAGCCAATTTTTCGATAGTTGTCGTCTGAAAGGTCGAACTTGAAACGATACAGGTCTTGGTAAAATCTGTCGACTCTGTCAAAAGTTTAAGGCGGACATGCAAACATACATAAATACATTTAAAACTAAAAACTTTCGACCCAAACCGATGAAAAATCTTGCCCTATCTCTGAATACTCTTTATGTACAATTTCAAATGTTTAGACCAGAAATTGTCTGAGTAATTTGGTAGAGATCGCAGAAGTCAAATTTTTTAAATTTTGCCCCTATTATGACCCCTTAACATTTATTGTTTTGGGCTCAAATCAAGCTATTAAGTCAGATCTATGTCCAAGGAACCTATATCTAAAATTTCAAGTGTTTAGACCCCAAATTGTCGGAGGAGTTTGGTAGAGTTCTCAAAGGTCAAATCGTTGAACTTTGACCCCTTAACGGCTAAATTTCTGTCCGAAAATGGATCAAAAAGATTTTACCAAATCTCAATACCCGGTATATAAAAATTCGAGTCTGTAGACTAAAAAATGACAGAGTTATTGCGTAGGGAAATGTATACAGACACACAAATACACACACAGATACGTTCACTTTTATATATATATATACTTGCATTTCGGCCCGGCGTTGCCCAGATGTTTGGAGGTGTATGCTGAGCAGAAAAAAAAAACGTAATTCTTTTAAACTTTGACCCGTATTACGACCCCTAACATTAATTGTTTTGGGCTCAAATCAAGTTATTAAGTTAGATCCATGTCCAATGAACCAATATCTAAAATGTCAAGTGTTTAGACCCCAAATTGTCGCAGGAGTTTGGTAGAGTTCTCAAGGTCAAATCGTTGAACTTTGACTACTTAACAGCGAAATTTCTGGCCGAAACCGGATCACATCGATTTCCCCAAATCTCAGTACCTTGTATATCAAATTTTAAGTCTGTAAACTAAAAATGGATAGAGTTATTGCGTAGGAAAATGTACACAGACACACAGACACGATAACTTTTATAAATAGATAGAACAAAAATATATACGTATACATAAATATATACGGAAACAATTTTTTGTTTACTGTAAAGATTTTACGCAAATATGCAAGTATAAATTAAGTAGAATATCTGCATGAATATAATTACATGTAATAGTTAACTAAAGATGATCATCCAATAAGAAAACCGAACAAACTAATAGGGAATTAATTAAAATGAATGTTTAAAAGAATATGCAAATTAGCTAGATCTTTTGTTAGTGAATGCAATTCCACAAACCATATATAAGAAAATTGTATCTTCTTTTTAAATAAATAATAAAGAGGGTACACACAAAAGAAAAACGAATTTATAAGAGTATATATATATATATATATATATATATATATATATATATATATATATATATTCTTTTCACTGTTTTGACTCTTTAGTATCATATCTGTTAATATTTCATGTTTTTACATAGACTGATGAGGTTCTCGGTTGATTGCCTATCTTACTGTGTCGGATATATACTTGAGAGTCAAAAGAATGAAAAGAATATTCTGTTGTGACAGTCCTACTTATAGCTATGATTGAAACATGTTCTTAACGTGTAGCACAGAGGACGTATAAATACAACTAGTAGGCAGCCCCGACGTTAGTCAAGTTAATGTAGGATTGCATCATACGCTACACCATTCTAAGGTGAGTTTACTTCAACGATAACCTTATTGTTTTGAGCTATTACGATGTAACTTCTATGCGTATTTGTCTTAACTACCGTCACTCACTTTCAAACATATACCAATTTAAACGCCACCGCAATGCTGACTTTGAATTTTGAACAATGCAAACTATTTTATAAACGGTTCCAAATACAGAAAACTGAAAATTCAAACAACAAAAAAGAACATACGGATTTCCATTCATTTCATTAACTGAAACAGCAATAACCGAATGAAAAACTAAAAAATTCCTAACGTCGAATCGACAATATAACCAAAATATTACTGCCCGTTTCAAAATCAATATATTTGTAACATATTTCATATATAATCTTAGACGTTCACTAACTTCAAAACCAAACAGAAATTAAAACGCCGACCATGCTGATGAAAAAAAAAATTGAATCTTCATCCAGCTACAAAAAGTCTATTTCGTGAAGCTACAAAAATCTTAATTCTGATACCTTTCGCCAGCTAATAAAGAAAGATTCATAGTTACAGACGAACATCCAACTTCAACAGCAAATAAGGATGAAAATATACGATATAGCTTCACACCTGAATTCAAATTAATTATCCGCTGGTTAACCAATGACCTAACCTCAAAAAAAGATTTCGAACTTTTTTTTACTAGTTTCGCTATTTCCGAACTCGCTCACAAATCTCGGCGCAACATCGATGCTCTGGAACTTATGATAATTATTTGCCCAGCAAACGAAGACACACCGTATATCACCTTTGGTACTGACTCGTGTGCACTTCATCTTCAACTATACAAACTCACAATCAATCATTCATTACAAAGATTTGAATGATCCAAACAATGTCGACCAAACGGAAATCCATAGCAACAAATATCGTGTGCACGACTCTTATGTATTTCTCATTGATATATATTTTCAAAGTTTTTCCGTCTGAAGGAGTTTCTTATAGATTGAGGTGTATCCAAAACTGATTAACGGCCTGGGCAAAACGCATTATATATGATGTAATCTTTGAATACTGACAGTAATTAATTTAATGATTTCAGAAAAGGAATACATTAATATAACCTTGTCTTAAAGCTAATTTAAATTAAACATCGCGCTAGAACAAATATAAGCATAATAGCAAGAAAGGTTCTGAAAGAAAAAAAGCGTACCGATTGCGTAACTTCTGATTCTCAACAACCAATAGAGACACCAAACTTTATTTTAAATACGGTGAATGTTTTGATTCCGCGGATTAAGGTTTCGCATCAGTGTTGACATTTATCATTTCGGCCATTACTAAATTTTAAATAAAAAAGAACGCACCCCCCTCCATCCCCCGGGGGAATCGATTTCTTTGTTTTCACTTATTTAAAAGAGAAATTACTCTTAAAATTAGCAGATTAGTAATATTTGTTTATATTAATAAATGTCAAAGATTTTGTATTTTATCTAAAACAATATGTTTTAAGTATTTCAAGTACAAAACTCTGCTAAATGATGCCAACGTGCTAATATACATATGTCTCATGTACAAAATTAAGTCTGTCAGATTTTCGAATTAGAAATAAATACATATACCATGCGACATATTTACTTTTTATCCTTGCATCATATTTCTTACACGTATATAATTTATGTCGCTTGAGTTCTTTGTGAAAATGCTTATTCTGGCTAATAATGCATAAAGAAAATGTAGATGTTACACAGTAAAACTTCACTTTTCACATTTCCCTGCCAAATTCGCCTACTAAATTATTTCTTAATATGAATTGTTCATCATAGTATCAAGTAAAATAGTTTTCCTTTAAATTTCCGCTCACGTGGGTGTTTATAGCACATGCTGCAAATGTTTCATTTTGTATAACAAGCAACCTTTCATTATTCGCAAATGGTTATTCGCTGTCACCATCTTTCATTCGTACAAACACGAAATAACTATTTTCGTAAATTTTTTTCCAACACAGACGAAATAAATATTATAAAAATGAGGCGAAATATTTATAATTCGAAGATAAAAACGAGTATAAAATAATTTGGATTAAAACAAAACTGTGGCGATTCTTTATCGAAAATGGTCGCAACATATATATATTTAAATAAGGGGGTAATCACCAACAATGTGTATTTTTTAACATTTTTTTATTATTCCGTGTCTTGGGTTTTCATTGACAATTATGTTTAGATCATTGTAATAATGTTTTTAAATCACTGAAATCGTTTTTACGCGTTTCAAACGTTCTGTGAAGCGTCCTCGTCAGAAATTATTTTCAAATGTGTTGGGGATATAAAAATAGCATTTTCGTAGTTCATTTGAAATGTTTCCAAGGGGTGGAAACGTGTAAGTGTCTACTATTCATAGGAATGTTCAATTTTTATTACTCTTTTATTGGGCTGTGTCGAGGCCGCCGACCTCGGCTGTGATAACTCCTGTGTTGTGTTTCTCCCTCTCACTCTCTTGGACTTCCGGTTTATTAACTGTCATGTTATATATATAAGTATTTCACAGCCAAACAACGCAGTCCACAATAACCATGACAGTTAACAAACCGGAAGTCCAAGACTTCGTGTGAGCTGCGACGTTGTTTGGTTGTGAAAATAATTATATAATCTCTCACATTCTGAAAATTGTATAAATGTTAAAAGTCAGAGGTAACTGAATTGATTCAATGAATGGTTTCCTACATTTGATTTACAATCAAAGTTGTCTGACGCGCCAGTAAAAAAATTTTTGATAGTGACAAGTTGAACCGCTGATTTATTTGACATGATTCAATTCGCTGATTTTGTTCAGTCCATTGGAATTACTTTTGCTCATTTGCATAAAACACACAGGTACAATCTTATATATATATATATATATACACACATATATATATATATATATATATATATACATACACACATACATACACGCGTGTATGTTGAATCACGTCATATATACAATTACACACATCCTCGTCTTTATAATAAATGCTAATGTGTATTTATTTGTATATATTTATAAATATATATATATATATATCCATCACATCACACAAAAGTTAAAAAGGTAAAACCCTATACGATGAAAGTATTTCAAGTGCTTAAGGCGCGCAATAAAAACAAATTGCAAGTCAGACATCCACACAGAAATCTGAAATATTATCATTATGAAAGGTGTTGTTTCTTTCTTCTTTTCCTATTTTTAACTTCATCGACTGAGACATTATATTATATATGAATATTGGTGCAAACATGAAGGAAGCATAATATTTTCCCGCGATATTTATGAAGTGTGGTACACTTGTATCTGATTTTTATGCATAAAGCAATATTTTTGCAATACTGTATTGATGGTATTAATTGTCTTTCTTTAGCCCTGGGGAGTTGCCTCTTATTACATACGAATTAGTTTGCTCCCGTACATATGCATTAGCGTCACCTATATTATATATAAGTACTCGATACTATAATAGTTATTACTGATGAATATATAGGATATAGATTTTTTGAAAGAGTAGTTGTAGCATAGAACGAAAGCTCGTTTTGACGATGTAGCCACAAAACACAAACATAAGTTAAATGTATAATCCTACATATGGTCTTCTTCTATTATTGCAAGCAAACGTAGCCTGGTGCAATTCCGTGCATGGACATACAATTGTGGATGGGATTCGGATGGTGACGGATTAAACGACGTTGAATGTCCACATATTGCATCGTGAACGTGTAAGGTTTTGTGTCGTATCTGCACGATCATCACTCAACTGCAACCATTTTAATTTTGCTTTCTCCGATTAAGTTCAAGTTGAAAGGTTTTTGTTTTGACACGCCGCGTAAGAAAAGCCGCGGAAGTCACAGATATTGCTTGACACTCTATAAAGGGCAAGGCATTTAGGGGGCATTTTCAAGCGAGCCAGAAACGCCGGAAGCGGGGCTATAGTTTCACAAAATGGCCTCTTCCAAGGTGATAGACGACAAATTCAAACATGTTTCCCAATAATTATTTACAACATACAAGTCACACACGCTAATTTTCTATCATTTTCTTCCGCATATTCTTTTTCTACCTCTCCCGTTTCTCATTCTTTTTATTGTGTGCGAGTCTCTCTCAGTATTATTCTAATTGGATCTCTAACTTGCATTCTTAGTTTGTGTGTCTTTCACTTTTATTCTTAGAGTGTGAGTTCGTTCTATCACTTATATGAGTGACTCTCCCTTTCATTCTTACAAAAAAAAAAAAACTAAGAATAACAGTTAAAGAGACATACAAAAACATAAACAATGAAAGTAAGAGATACACACATGAAATATTGACAATGAAAGTGCTAGAGACAAACACGGCATTTAAACGGTAAGAGATACACACACACGGCATTTACACAGTGAGAGATACACACACACGGCACTTACACAGTGAGAGATACACACACATTCGGCACTTACACGGTGAGAGATACAGACACACACACACGGCATTTACACGGTGAGAGATACAGACACACACACACGGCATTTACAAGGTGAAAGATACAGACAAACACACACACACACACGGCACTTACACGGTGAGAGATGTAGACACACACACACGGCATTTACACGGTGAGAGATACACACGCACACACGGCATTTACACGGTGAGAGATACACACGCACACACGGCATTTACACGGTGAGAGATACACACGCACACACGGCACTTGCACGGTGAGAGATACACACACACACGGCACTTGCACGGTGAGAGATACACACACACATGACACTTGCACGGTGAGAGATACACACACACATGGCACTTGCACGGTGAGAGATACACACACACATGGCACGTGCACGGTGAGAGATACACACACACATGGCACTTGCACGGTGAGAGATACACACACACATGGCACTTGCACGGTGAGAGATACACACACACATGGCACTTGCACGGTGAGAGATACACACACACATGGCACTTGCACGGTGAGAGATACACACACACATGGCACTTGCACGGTGAGAGATACACACACACATGGCACTTGCACGGTGAGAGATACACACACACATGGCACTTGCACGGTGAGAGATACACACACACATGGCACTTGCACGGTGAGAGATACACACACACATGGCACTTGCACGGTGAGAGATACACACACACATGGCACTTGCACGGTGAGAGATACACACACACATGGCACTTGCACGGTGAGAGATACACACACACATGGCACTTGCACGGTGAGAGATACACAAACACGGCATTTACACGGTGAGAGATGCAAACACACGGCATTCACACGGTGAGAGATACATACACACACATATACACACACGACACTTACACGGTGAGAAATACACACACACGGCACTTACACGGTAGAGGGGACACAAAACACTAACAATGAAAGTTAGAGAAACACAATAATAATGAAATTAAGGGAGACACACAAAGTGTGAAAGGTAGACACATACACACTGCGAATGAAAATTAGACACTCACACTAAGTATGAAAGTGGGGCATACATACGAGATATATTTGACAACAGTCATGAAAACAAGTGTCCAAGGGTGGCGCGGGCGGCTCTCAAACGCGAAACCCGACTGATAGGAAACGAAAAAGTTGACAGCGGTAAATTAAAACAGTCAAGTATGAGCATATAAAAAGTCGGTAGGTCTTTCATTGGCGAGAAAATATTTTGCTCACTTGGAGTTATTTTATACGTACGATTAATTCGCGTAATGGAGTGCCAGAATATCGAGTGGCTGCGAAGCTTTGACGAGATTTTGATCAAAAATTCTGGGCATAGATAGACAAGGGTTGGCTCGTGCTATGCTCAGAAGACAGACTCGAACCTCCCAAGGGATTAATTCCATTGATGGCCGTGATGTAGCGGAATAATGCAAAAGTTCGACCAATGATGGGCTACCGCGAACTCAACAATCATATAGATGCATTCACAGCGAATGTAGATGTTTGCACTGCATAAAATGAGCAAGTGGCGCCAAAAAGGGCCAAACGTATCACTAAGTACGAGTCCACGAGACAGTGTGACCATACCAGACGGTAGAGGTCGATAGAAATAGATACTGTCTGACAAGTTTAAGGTTAGCTTTGAACGTGGCTCCGCTCATTGTGAAGGCTATCGTTAGTAGAGTGCTATCACAGGAGGAAGCTGTGGACCGCGCAACGTCGACTTACATCGATTATATCTTTGTTGACGAAGACATATCAGCATCTCGAGACATTTAGCTCGACTAGAGTACAACGGAACGACTCGGGGACGACATACGTGTGCTGATACTGACAGTCTTAAGAGAGTACGGTGTCATGCGCTGTAAATGAAATAACTCAATCCCAGAAATTCCAAATATCAAAATACGATGGACTATATTTTACTTGTGAGGCAGGCTCGTAGGACACCTCCCAGTATGTGCGTTGCTGCGTGTGGCATGCGGAATAATAAAGAAAAGAGGTTGTTAAATTAATAACGGTTGGAATGACAAGGTGACAGACTCCCTATTACGGCATATGATGTGCGAAACTGGTGCTTGAACAGCCGGGAACTAAACGTATGGTCATAAGGCAGGAATAGAAGACGCGCGTGCTCCAGATGAAGCCCGCGGTTCTGAAGAGGCCTCACAATTTTAAAGAAGCACCCGACAAAAATAACCACCGCTGGGATGCAGCTTGTGTGATCATGAGATTAAGGAGGAGTGTGACAACAGTCAGGGAAACAAGCGTCCAATGGTGTCGTGCGTGACACTCAAACTTGAAACCCGACCGATAGGAAACGAAAAGGTGATAAATGCAAATTAAGACGCCGTCGAGTTTTAGCATATAAACAGCTGGTATTTCTCTCATTGGGAGAAGATTTTTTGCTCACTCGGAGTCATTTGCATGTACGGTTAATTCGCGTGTCAGTGGGGACAAAAAAAACGATGGATATTTTTGTGTATGAAATGATATTCATTCCAACACTTCAGAATGAAAGGGAGGCACACACATAAGGAATGATAGTGATCTACACATTAGTAGGGCATGTTGCTTCCCCTTTTCAAAAATTACGAATTATTAATCTATTTTGCACTAGTTTCTTAAAGGAACGTTGCATTTTGGATTTTTTAAATTTCGACATGAGATTTACACATATTGAGAAAAAAAGATGAAATTATTTGAAATTCAGGTACATATGTTATATCTTTGCATATTCATATAGGAAATCATTCTAAATCTTATTTAGATAAAAACAAAATTAATTGAAAAACTTTAAAAAAATATTTATTTGTTTGTCTATCGATAAAAAATGGCTTTTTTTGAAAATTTAAAATCTAAAATTCTATTAAAAATAACAGAAAAAGTTTTATATTATTCTGCTTTTCATATGACAGAATCCAGTTTTTTATCTTTCTGGAAAAAAGTTTTCACAAATAATGAATTTTAATAGATTTTAATTCTCTAAAAAGAAACAAACTTATTTTCCACTTTTTGGTCCCGCCTATACAATTTGTAAAATAAACCTAATTTTTACCTCAATCTTTGCTCGTATAAAAATTCCACCTCTGATTACTATTTTACTTATAACGAAATTCAGGATAAAACAGTGTCAACGGTCGGATTTTAACAACTCACTTGATTATAGGATCGATACTAAACGAAAAATCACACGTGGAAAATTGAAAGTTGAACAAAAAAATAAAGAAAACTAAAAACAAAAGAAAAAAGGAGCCGTCAGAGACTAAAACATATTTAAGGATGTATTTTATTAAAAAAACAAACAAACACAAAACACGAATACGTTTCTTTTATTTCAAGTTGTTAGATTCATCATATTCATTCATATTTAAAGTTGAAATGTTTTTATTAAGTTTTCTTATGTTGTATTTAAAAATTATCATGAAATAGCATTCGAAAATCATTTTTTCTGCCATACAAAAACTACAGACGCTTTGGGAAGAACAAAATAAATCGATTGAAAAACAAATCTAATTATTGCAATTGCAATACAGAGAGCAACATCAACAAAAATAAAAATCAATCGCAACAACAGAAGCACCAGTTTGACTTACAAAAAATATATTTAAAAAATAAGAAACCTTGCAAAATATATTAACGAAACAAGTAGAGCAAAAAGTAGGCGCAAGATTTCCTTCTGCTGAAAGGATTACTAATTCTTTTGGAATTCCATTATAAACCTATGAATGGTGTAAAGTTTAAAATGGTACGAAACATTTTTTTTTCAGAAAGATGTCAGTTGTGGTCAGATAAAGAAAATAACTATTGTTTTTTATAAAAATTAGGCGTTAAGAAAAATACGAAATACATGAATTTGATTCTGCCGGAAAAAATACGAGGGCATGTTGCCTAAAAAACGATTGAAATAATATCGAAAATATTTAGCAAATATGGCAGTTTATTTCACGCACATTGTAAATTACTCAGAATCAAGGAAATTAAAAAAAAAGGAATGTTTGAACATCTAATTTTTTTTTCAAGATTTAACTGCAGCATAGGATAAAGAAATACGCTCAAAAACAATGTCAATTATGAAACATGACACAAAAATAACCTTACAAAAGGTTACAGAAAATGTCAAAAGTTACTTAATATAAAACAGGACAATTTACGTATAAAAAGAAAACATTGCCCAAGTACGAAGATTGAAAGAACGAGTCCACAACGAACGAAAATACCGCAAGACCTGTTATTTAAAATAATAAAATTATATTTATACCAGGGAACGAAATTATTGTTAGATAGCAAAAAAAAAAAGGCTAGCAATTGTGTAGCCATTAAGACATTTTACAGCTATATTCATGTTTTTTTACAAACAGACCAGACAAATACTGTCGATTTTTCGTTAAAAAGGGCATTGCAAACACATTGCAGTTTAGTGGGCTGGTAAGCAGCAAAACAAAATAAAATACAATCAGCAAAAGTTCACCTAGAATTCGTTACTGTCAACTTTCCCAACTTTCAGCACGTGTTCTCCCGACCACCTCTGCCAACAGGCATTTTATTAGAAAACTGACCCCATTCAATTTGCATACATGTCCAGTAGAAGATGAGATCTCGTGAGTTTCCACGAGACTAGACCTTATAAATCCATTGCTGCCATCTTTAATTTCTCTTTCTCTCAGATTCCATCCGAAGGGTAGTTATATAGCCACACAACGCACAACGTCTCAACTCTCCACTGCAGGAGATCGTCTCATTGTCTGTGAGGATCTCTTCAGGTAGCCCCCTTTCAGAAAATATGGACTCAAATTCACGGATGACACTAGAGGAATCCTATCTTATTAACGGGTACCAAATCCTTGTCGGTCCACAATCGACAAGGGTGAGGAAGTGCTGGCTGCCGTAGTGGGTTATGTCCATACCCAGTCGGCTCCAAGTCGCATCTACCTCCAGCTGACCTTTCCGCCATCTGGCCGGGGCAGGGTCGATTGACTGGCATGTTTGCCATTCCTTGACTACCGCTTTCACTGCACTTTTGGACACTGACGGATTGGACAACTGTACAAAATAACATGTCTGTCTCACTCCGGAGTGCCCCTGAGGTGGTGCATCTTCCCGATTTCATCCGCCACTTCAATAGAGTCGGCACATAATGGTACTGGCTCGGCTTTTTCTTCATGGTGTCATACCATCTCTGTGGCACCCGAGTGAGGCTATCAGCAAGGTTGCAATTTGAAATGACCAATACCGCATCCACAGTCAGGTTGTACTCTGTTACCAGCTTTTTTACGGTCTCCAACCTCCGTTTGATCAGCATCTCGCTGGCTGCCTTACTGCGCACCCTGCTCTTGCCTGTCAGTGTGTCTGATATCCAGTGGTACACGCATAGCGAATCCGTGTGTATGTGTAATTTCCTGACTTTCCACTGGAGTGCTAGGTTGATACCTTTTATCACCGCATCGAGCTCTGCAAGGCTGATATGAGCAGCGTCATTCACCGGTCACAACCAGCAGGCGTCCTCAATCGCAGCCCCATTCTTCTCCAACAGCACACCAATTGTTAGAGAGCTCGCATCAACACACACCATCAGTTTGTCTACTGCACGCACCAGTTACCTTTGGCGGGGTCATTCTGCTTTACCCTTGCGATGGTCTCGCGATGCAAACCAAGAGATCGTCGGTTGTTTCATCATTCCTGCATTTGGTGACTGCACTTGCCCTCCTTTTTATGATGCCTGTTGCCACACGAGTTCATCCACACGCTGGAAAGTGGCCACAAGTTTTCCACACCGGGAGAATACTGCTCGTCTTGTGAAGACATCGGGCACTTCAGGAACTGCAGTTCTGTCCCTCCATTTCAAAGCCCCTCGCTCCTGTCGAACGTTCAGGCCCAGGACGCGGACGCCATTCTCCAAACGTTCTGGGTCCTTGCACGTCAAACCAAATTCGGTCAGTTTGGACCTTACACGTGATGAGGACACAGTGTCTTCGTTTACATTTATGTCACCAAAGTATGCCGATGTCCCATCTTTTATTGTTTCTTCCTGTGACAACACAGTGTCTTCATTATTTGTGGTGCAACGTTCAGCCCGAAGCCTAGTCTGGTAAGGGAGTACCTCCTGCCAACAAACACCACCGTCTGAGATAGCCACATTGTTTCACTGATTCGGGCCTGCAGGTATGCTTTTCTTAGATCCAGCAGGGACACATTGGAACCCCGCTGGCGCCACCCTCGTAGCTTGCTGGCACAAACGTCAGCATCTGCTGTGAACTCATCAACATGCGCGTTCAGCTCACGGTAGTCTATCACTGGCCTCACTTTTGCTTTGTTGTGCTAAGCGACTGACATCAGCAAAATCAGGCCTCTGGGAGGTCCAAGTTTCTCATAGGGGTAGGGAATAAACCAGCCATCCTTTATCCAATCACGAAGTTTCTCTTCGTATGCAGGCATCATTGTGTCGGGCACATGGTACTCTGTTACCTCATTTCGCAGTTTGGCTGGTTCCTGGTTTTCCGACCACTTCCACGCGGCTGTCCAAACCTTGTACTGCTCGTCAAATTCAACAATAAAGTCTGGCCAATTAATCTTCAAAGCAGCGCAAACTGGAATCTTCTCCTGAAACTGTATCGCCCCCGTCTACCTTATGCTTTATGTGTGCACCACCTGGGGCTCTGATCGCATCATAGCCTAGAAGCAGTTCAAAGCTCAGCGGTTTCTTGAATACTACCACGTTAGTCGAATTTACAGTTCTAGTGCGAATGTTCACAGCACCCACCCCGCAACCTGTACGCGTCGCTCCACTGAGGGTGGTTACTCTCGTATTCTTTTTCTTCCAAGTGCGGCAGAGGTTCGCGCTCACTATGGTGCGAGAGCACTCCGAGTCGAGGAGTGCTAGGCACAATGTCTCATTGATATAGACCTGAATGGTCGGAAGCGCCTCGTCTAATTTCTCTCCAAAAATTCGCATGCCAAGGCCCGCTCATGCAGCCCACAAAACAACACCGTCAACTTCGTCAGCTCGGCCAAATAAACGTCGACCGTTTTGCCGGGATGAAAAGTTCTTGCCTCAAATTGCTCCCAAGCTGCCTTGATCCTTTCAATTCTGTTTTTCCTCATGACTAAGCTGTTGATATACTGCGAAAGCTCTGCCGGACAGATGTAGAGGAACCACGTGTTCAATACTCTTCACACTAGACAACAGGCAATGTAATTCCACCTTCTCAACTCAGTTAAGCACTGGGGTCGAGCGTCCGAATTCTGTTATTAATATGAAGTGACACTTGTCCCCCATCACGCCGAAATAGCTTGACCTTAAATAAGTTGGTAAACAGCAAAACAAAATTGTATCTGTACAGTTTAATCAAGAAATTAACAAATTAAAATATCGAATGCAAGTTATACTGTATGTATCCGTTTTGGACTGAAGATCTCCGAAAAATAAATTTCATTCAATTTGATCAAGTTCTTTTTTTTTTTTTTTTTTACAAACCGAAAACACGTTCTTAGGAGAGCAAGTTGAGCTCATCCATTATGAAATTTGTTACACGGGGAGATAACTCAATGCAAAGCGCCGCAACTCCCTTCCCATCTTAAATGCTAGCATTTCTTCCTAAAAATCTAAGCTTTTGCTTTGTACACATTTTTTTTTACAGCGAAAAAACAGAATACTAAGTGATTTTTTTTCGGAGAACTTCGTTCGAAAACAAATACGTGCTATATGACCTTTTCCCAATATTTTCATTTTTTAATGTCTTGATTAAACTGTACAAGTAAAAACAACATAAAATAAATACTATCAGCAAACCTTCAGTTAGAATTCGTCACTGTAAACTTTCTATCTCACTTTCCAGCACGTATT
>NC_136482.1:85495328-85502828 GCF_053919585.1 Euprymna scolopes
ACACAGACAGACAGACACACAGACAGACACGTTCACTTTTATAGATATATAGATACATACATACACATTTATATACATATACATAAATACACACATATATATATACATGTACATACATACACACATATATATATACATGTACATACACATATATATATATACACATATATATATACACATATATATATACGCATATATATACATACATACACATATATACATACACATATATATATACATATACGTACATACACATATATATACATATACATATACATGTATATGCATATACATATATACACATACATATATATACATATATATATACACATGCATAAATATATATACACATACATATGCATACATATACATACACATACATATGCATACATATACATACACATATACATACACATATATATACATACAAATACATATACATACATGTATATACACATACATATACATACAAATACATATACACACATGTATATACACATACATATACACACATATATATACACATACCTATACACACATATATATACACATACATATACACACATATATATATACATACATATATATACACATACATATACATACATATATATACACATACATATACATACATATATATACACATACATATACATACATATATATACACATACATATACACACATATATATACACACATGTATATACACATACATATATACACATACATATACACACATGTGTATACACATACATATACATATATACACATACATATACATACATATATACACATACATATACATACATATATATATGATGATTGCAACGTCTTGTCAGACGAGTGGCACTCTCTCATACATTTAAAATCCATGAGCCCAAATGCCTGAGGGAGTACCTATACAAATATGATGTTACAGAGTCTAAGCTTTGTACGACAGTTAAGTATCTCTCCCGGTCAAAATGTTGAGATCCAGCAACAAGCCAGAGCAAGATAGCCAGCAACAAATTAAACTGCAGACAAGCTTAATGCGGGTACTGGTCTCCCGCTTTATTTTTTTTTAAATCAGAGATTTGCTTCTCCTAGAAAGGTTGCCTTCACAGTCCTTATTGGGGCTCTCTCCACACCAATACACATATACACACATACAAATATACACGGTGCTAGTTGGCCGTTGACCCAGAAAAACAGTTCATTCGCCCTTTGGAAGGTCTTGCTTTCAATCCTCCAGGGAGAGTAGCCGGCTTCCTTACCAAACAAGTCTGGTGGGGGAACCAGTTTAGTCACCGGTGACCCGTCCATGAGGCAGGTAGTACTGGGTTACATGGTACCAGTAGCAAATGACATGACCTGACACAATATATATACATATATATATATACATATGCATATATATATACATATATATATGATGATTGCAACGTCTTGTCAGACGAGTGTCATTCCCTCAGACATTTAAAATCCATGAGCCCAAATGCCTGAAGGAGTATCTATATAAATATGATGTTACAGAGTCTTAGCTTTGTACGACAGCTAAGTCTCTCTCTCGTTTCCGAATGTTGAGATCCAGCTAGAGCAAGATATATATGTGTGTATATATATATATATGTATGTATGTATATATATGTATATATATGTATATGTATGCTTATGTATATGTATATGCATATGTATGCATATGTATATGTATGCATATATATGTATATATATATATATTTATGTATATATATACATGTATGTATGCATATGTATATGTATGCATATGTATATGTATGCATGTATATATGCATATATATATGTGTATGTATATATATATATGTGTGTATGTATGTATATATATGTCAGGTCATGTCATGTGCTACTGGTACCATGTAACCCAGTACTACCTGCCTCATAGTCGGATCACCGGCGAATGGACTCTTTTTCTGGGTCAACGGCCAACTCGCACCATGTATATTTGTGTGTGTGTGTGTGTGTGTATGTGTATTGGGGTGGACAGGTCTCCCGTAAGCCGTGGTGAAGGCAACCATTCTAGGAGAAGCAAATCTCTGATTTAAAAAACCATAAAGCGGAAGATCATTACCCACATTAAGCTGGTCTGCAGTTTAATTTGTTGCTGGCTACATATATATACATATATATATATACACATACATAGATATACATATATATACACATATATATACATACATATATATATACACATACATATATACACATACACCTATATACATATATATACATACACCTATATATACACACATATACATAACCTATTTATACACACATATACATACACCTATATATACATATAGAGACGTATACATAAATACATATATATACATACACGTATAAATACATATATATACATACACGTATAAGTACATATAGGTATACACGTATAAATACATATATATATATACATACACTTTTCTATATATATAAAAATGTAACTCTTGGTTCCTTCGCAATTAATAGTGTAAAGAATGACTAGACTGATGGCTTCCACGTTTTGGTATAATATGTTTACTATACCCATGTGTGTATTTATATATTTCTTTTTATTATAACATTTTCCTTAATTTTTCTATAAAAAATTGGTTGTTTTCTTTGTACCGATAGGCCATTTTTGTTTATTTCGGGACAATTATTTATTACCGCCTCCCGTCACGTGATCAGTGTTTCCAATTTGGCAGTTTTCCTGCTAGATCTGGAGATTTCGTATGCAATCAAGCGGGGAATTCTAGAAAATCTGGAGATATTTGGCACCCACACACCCGCAATTTTAGATGAAAAAATAAAGAAAAGCCCTTGAAAATACTTTAAAACATAAAATAAACTCATTCATGTAAGTAAAAAAAGTCACATTTATTGCCTTTCGTAACAATTATGTATTGATTATTTGTTTTGTTTTTCATATTTTTTCGGCTAACCAATCTTAAATCTCGCTATAAAATCGATTTTTCGAAGTACATTTTAGTTTCGAAGTTTGTTTAAAATACGATCTAAGCAAACCCGCTTAATTTAGAAGTATTTAGTCGAAAATTGTGAAAAGCAAGAAAAAGCAAAAAAAAAAAAACAACAAAAAAAAAACTCATACCAATACAGTAGAATTTAATTATCTACCAACCTAAATACTTTTAACATGCTAAAACAATTTTTTTTGTTTTTTTATTTTTCTAATTTCAAAATACGTTGCCCCATTATTGTGATGTTTAATTTGCAGTATATTTCAATTTAACTTTTATTATAAAAAGTTTGAGTTGGTAAGAATTTAAAATATGGAGTTTTTTTTTGGGGGGGGGGATTAGTGATTTTTTAAAATTTCAGACAATAAAAGTTAAAAATCTAGCGATTTTCTGGACATTTCTTTCTCCTGATCTCGCGTTTTTTTTAAAATCTCAGTTACCAACACTGTATGTGAGACCAAAATATCCTTTTAGTGATAAGTAAAAGGATATTTTGGTCTCACCATAACAGAATGTGTTTACAAAATCGGTAACATTTCAATGGTTTTAATCACATGATTATTGACATTGTAACCAGGTGATTGACATTTAATTTAAATTAACCACACGTGGTCGCTTTCCTATCAAATAGTCATCGAAAAATGGTAGGTACAGAAAAACGAATGCCGAATCTCAAAGTGTATAAACATTTTGACCCCTCCCTTTACTTAAAAATTCACCAAAAATCAGGAAATTTACCAATTCTAATGAACATTTCAGTATTTATCAAATAATGATCGCAGAATATAATGAATTAATTATTATATATTAACTCTTTGTGAAAATGTTTTATTTTGTTTAAATAAAAATACCTTTACTAAAGTTATGGTTTTCAGTAGTAAATCAAAACGCAAGAATTTATTTTTGCTTTTTTTATATAAATAAAGCATCGTAATTTGTAACAATAAAAATAATTTTTGCAGGAACATTACGAAAAAAGACGTTAAAGTCCGTATTAATGAATTCGATATAACTCGAAGAAAAATGAATTTCTCGTATACTATTCAGGAAATTAAAGATTCAATTAAATTCCTATTTCAGTCACCTAAATTATTTAGGGTGAAAGGAGTTTAGGAATTTATAGCCAAACATAAATATTTAATTTCTTTTGCTTAAAAAATAGCATTAATACAGTAAGCTAGGTAAAATATGCATAGAATGCTCTGCTTTACGGTTGTTGTAAAAATCGAACGGAAATTTGAATTTCGTTTCCGTTTAAGTTTGATACATTTTTACATTACGTCCAACTCATCGTTCACATTCAACACGTAAACTTTTATAGCTTTTCGGGTATGCTGACAAGGTTAGAGGTGTCTATTCCGAAAGCCGTTCTTAACATGGGTAGATTGGAGTGTTTATTTGTTGTAAACGTACCCGACAACCTATAAATGTCGACATTTACAATGTGAATGGTAAGCTGGACTTATGTAAAAAAGAATAAAAACTGACTTTTTCGTTTAAAAATCAAATTTTCCCTTTCGTTATTAACTTTTTTTTTTAATATTCTGTGTTTATATACATAAAGTACAATTGTTGAATGTTACTCTTTTGATTATATTCGTTTGGGGGGCACAATTAAAAAATTAAGAATGATTAAAACGGAGCGAAATTTAAGTTTCCGTTCCATTTATACTAAAACCGTAAAACAGCGCATACTCAGAAAATTTTATCGTGATTTATAAGTGTTGTGTTTGCAAGGTTGAACAATAATTAGTAACGAAATACAATGAAGACGCAAACAACAAGATAACGCAATAATAAGTGTATTAAGAAAAGGTATATTTACAATATATGTACAAATGACGGTGTCGAGTCAGAGAATCTTGGTGGGAGGATATGTACGCTCTTCGGCGTCACTTCCGGTGGCATTTGAGTAAGACACACCAAGGCCAACCTAGGCTTGCCATTTATAGTGTTATGTTATTCGCATATGCAAATAAGTCGTTGCCACCACAACAATAAGCATAATGTTGAAAGACTAAATCAACATTTTATTTATTTTTTGCATGATTAATGATGGAAGTATTTTCTGTTCATTTTCTGAACATTTGTTAAAAAAATAATTTGTTCATTCTCTTGAAAAAAGAATCAAACTTTTCTCTACTTTCACCTAACAATTTACAGTGTTCATGTAAAGTTTTACGCTGTTCTTTTTATAATAAAAATTTCGTTTTCTCAGAGAAACGTTTACTGTCAAATTTCCTTTAAAAAAAACGTGCACGTTTTCCTGAAAAAAAAATATTCACCTAACACTTTATGGTAAAAATTTAACCTTTTTTTGGGGGAAAAATAACTGTTATTGATTTTCAAAAATTGCAACACATACTAAATGTAAATAAACGAACAAAATGAAATTTTTCTTGAGAAATATGTTCCCTTTTAACCAACTGAGCCACAGAAACGCGTGGCCGGGTACAGCTAGTATATACATATATCTACATCCACATATATACATCCACATATATTAAGACATACATACACATATATAGTTATATATATATATACAAATATACATACACATATATACATACACATACATATATATACACATATATAAATACACATACATACATATCACATATATACATACACATACATACATATCACATATATACATACACATACATATATATATACATATACATACATATATATACATACATATACATACACATACATATATATACATACATATACATATATATATATATACATATACATATATATACATACATATCAATACATATACATAATATATATACATACATCTACATATATATATATACATATGATGAGGATGATTGTAACGTCTTGTCAGAGGAGTACGACTCCCTCAGACACTTAACGTCCATGAGCCCCAAAATGACTTCCATCGCCACAGGACCATTTTAATTGAAAAATGCCTGAGAGAGTATCAAAACACAGTTGATGATACAGCTATCTCTCTGTCTAGGTGCAAAATATTGAAATCCAGCAACAAATAAAAGCAAGACAGCAAGCAACAAATTAAACTGCAGAACAGCTTAATGCGGGTACTGGTCTTCAACTTTATTGTTTTAGTTTGGCTTTTCCAAGAAAGGTTGCATTCACCACGGCTTACGGTAGTCCTCTCCAATCCAACACGTATATACACACAAAAATATACACGGTGCTAGTTGAACATTGAACCAGAAAAAGGGTTAATTCCCCCTTTAGAAGGTCTTGTTTTTAATCATTGAGAGAGACTAGCCGCCCTTCAACACAAACAAGTCTGGAGGAGGAACAAGTTAAGTCGCCAGTAACCCGACCATGAGGCAGGTAGTACTGGTTTATATGGTACCAGTAGCATATGACATAAGCTGACATACAAACAAAAATACATACATATATATACATACACATATACATAAATATATATACATATGTATGCACATAGATATACATATACATATATATACATATTTATATACATATACGTATATATACATATACATGTACATATATATACATCTACATACATATACATGTACATATATATACATCTACATATATATACATCTACATATATATACATCTACATATATATACATCTACATATATATACATCTACATATATATACATCTACATATATATACATCTACAGGTATATACATCTACATATATACACATCTACAGGTATATATATATACATATATACACATCTACAGGTATATATATATACATATATACACATCTACAGGTATATATATACATATATACACATCTACAGGTATATATATACATATATACACATCTACAGGTATATATATACATATATACACATCTACAGGTATATATATACATATATACACATATACAGGTATATATATACATATATACACATATACATGTATATATATACATGTATATATATACATATATATACATATACATGTATATATATACATATATATACATATACATGTATATATATACATATATATACATATACATGTATATATATACATATATATACATATACATGTATATATATACATATATATACATATACATGTATATATATACATATATATACATATACATGTATATATATACATATATATACATATACATGTATATATATACATATATATACATATACATGTATATATATACATATATATACATATACATGTATATATATACATATATATACATATACATGTATATATATACATATATATACATATACATGTATATATATACATATATATACATATACATATATATACATATACATGTATATATATACATATATATACATATACATGTATATATATACATATATATACATATACATGTATATATATACATATATATATACATATACATGTATATATATACATATATATACATATACATGTATATATATACATATATATACATATACATGTATATATATATATACATATATATACATATACATGTATATATATATATACATATATATACATATACATGTATATATATAT
>NC_136482.1:85507828-85577828 GCF_053919585.1 Euprymna scolopes
ATATATACATACATATACAAATATATACATACATATACATATATATATACATATACATATATATACATACATATACATATATATACATACATATACATATATGTACATACATATACATATACATACATATACATACATACGTATACATACATGTACATACATATACATATATATACATACATATACATACATACGTATACATACATGTACATATATATACATACATATACATACATTTACATATATATACATATACATACATTTACATATATATATATACATATACATACATTTACATATATATATATGCATATACATACATTTACATATATATATATACATTTACATATATATATATAAATATACATACATTTACATATATATATACATACATTTACATATATATATACATTTACATATATATACACACATATACATACATATACATATATATACACATACGTACGTGTACATATATATATACATACATATACGTACGTGTACATATATATATACATACGTGTACATATATATATATACATACATATACATATATATATATACATACATGTACATATATATACATACATGTACATATATATACATACATGTACATATATATACATACATGTACATATATATACATACATGTACATATATATACATACATGTACACATATATACATACATGTATATATATATACATACATATACATACATGTACATATATATACATACATATACATACATGTACATATATATACATAAATATATACATACATATACATACATTTACATATATATACACACATATACATACATGTACATATATATATACATACATATACGTACGTGTACATATAAGTATATATATACATATACGTACGTGTACATATATAAATATATATACATATACGTATCTGTACATATATATATACATACATATACGTACGTGTACATATATATATACATATACGTACGTGTACATATATATACATATACGTACGTGTACATATATATATATACATACATATACGTACGTGTACATATATATATATACATACATATACGTACGTGTACATATATATATATATACATACATGTACATACATGTACATATATATACATAACAGTACATACATGTACATATATATATATATACATGTACATACATGTACATATATATATACATACATGTACATACATGTACATATATATACATACATGCACATATATATACATACATAACAATACATGTACATATATATATACATAAATATATACATATATATATATACATATACATGCATATATATATATACATATACATGCATATATATATACATATACATGCATATATACATACATATACATGCATATATACATACATGTACATAGATATATACATATACATACATGTGCATATATATATACATATACATACATATTATATATACATACACATGCATATATACATACATGTACATAGATATATACATATAGATACATGTGCATATATATATATACATATACATACTTATTATATATACATACATGTGCATATATATACATACACATATATATACATACATGTACATATATATACATACATGTACATATATATGCATACATGTACATATATATGCATACATGTACATATATATACATACATGTACATATATATACATACATGTACATATATATACATACATGTACATATATATACATACATGTACATATATATACATACATGTACATATATATACATACATGTACATACATGTACATATATATATACATACATATACATACATACACATGTACATACATGTACATATATATACATACATACATATACATGTACATAAGTATATACATATGCATGTACATATATATATACATATACATACATTTACATATATATATACATACATATACATACATTTACATATATATACATACATTTACATATATATATACACACATATACATACATCTACATGTATATATGCATACATATACGTACATGTACATATATATACATACATATACCTACATGTACATATATATACATACATATACATACATGTACATATATATACATACATATACATACATGTACATATATATACATACATATACATACATGTACATATATACGTACATATACATACATTTACATATATATACATACATATACATACATTTACATATATATACATACATATACATACATTTACATATATATACATACATATACATACATGTACATATATATACATACATACACATATATATACATATATATATACATACATATACATATATATATACATACATATACAGACATGTACATATATATAAATACATACACATATATATACATATATATACATACATATACATACATGTACATATATATATATACATATACATACATGTACATATATATAAATACATATATATATACGTACATATACATACATATATATACATATGTATACGTACATATATATATACGTATGTATACATACGCATATATATACATATACACATGTATACATACATGAATATGCATGTACATATATATACATATTTATATACACATATATATATGTATACATACATATATATACATATATATACATACATATATGATGATGATGATGATGATGATGATTGCAACGTCTTGTTAGAGGAGTGCCACTCCCTCAGTCAGTTAATGTCCATGAGCCCGAAAATTACCTTTTTTTAAGTCCTGCCAGCGAATTTACACGCACAAGCAGACATGACATTGAAGACGGTCCTTGGCATACATACATATATATACACACATACATACACATACATACCCATAAACATACACATATGCACACATCCATACATCCATACACACACAATACATATAACAAATACATACAAACATATACATACACACATATATGCATACACATATGTACTATCATATACATATGCATACACATATACATACATAAAGTTACCTACATATACGTACACATACATATATATGCACCTATACGCATACATATATATGCATATATACATATACATACACACAAATATATATTCGTATATACATGAAAACACACATAATCATGTAAACACAATAAATGAATAAATAAAAATATATACACACATACATATATACATACAAATAGGTAGTACATATATTAACATACATACATACATACACAGATGCATATATAGAATGATGGCAGATCAATTAATACATGCTTTCAACATTTCAGGGCTACACACATGGAACTTTTTCAATCGCCACGGACAATTTTTATAGACAAATGCCTGAGGAAGTATCTATACAAAGATTATGTTACAGAGTTTTGCTTTGTACGACAGCTGAGTCTCTCATACATATATATACACATACATATATATACACACATATACACACATATATAATTATATACACACATATATATACATATATACACATATAAATTTACATAAACACATATATATACATATATACACATATAAATTTATATACACATATACATACATACATATATATATACATACATATATATGCGTGTATGTATATATATATATGTATATATGTATATGTGTGTATGTATATGTGCGTGTATGTATGTATATGTGTGTATATATATACATATATATATATACATACATATACATACATGCACAGACATATACATACACACATATACATACATACACGCACATATACATACACACATATACATATATATACATACACACATATACATATATATATATACATACACACATATATATACACACATATACATATATACACACATACATATATATACACACATACACACATATATATACACACATATACATATATACACACATACATATATATACACACATACACATATGTACATATATATACACTCATATACATAAACATATACATATATATACACACATATATATATACATATACATACACATATACCTATGTATATATACACATATATACATACACATATACCTACACATATACCTATGTATATATACACATATATACATACACATATACCTATGTATATATATACACACATATACATACACATATACACACACATACATATCTGTATATACACATATGTATATGTACACACATATACATATATGTACACATAAATACATATATATAAACACATACGTATATGTATACACATATACATATATATACACATATATAACCACATATACATACACGCATATACATATATATACACACATATACATATATATGCACCCACGTATACACATATATATACACGCATATACATATGCATATATAAACACACATATACATATACATATATACACACATATACATATACATATATATACACACATATACATATACATATATATATACACATATACATATATATACACATATACACATATATATACACATATACATATACATACACACATATACATATACATACACATATACATACACACATATACATATATATATACACATATACATACACACATATATACACATATACATACACACATATACATATACACATATACATATATATACACACATATACATATATATACACACATATACATATATATATACACATATACATATACACCCACATATACATATATATACACACCCACATATACATATACACACATATACATATATATATACACATACATATATATATACACACATACATATATATATATACACATACATATATATATACACACATACATATATATATACACATACATATATATATACACACATACATATATATACGCACATAAATATATATACACACATATATACATATATATACACATATATATACATATATATACACATATATATACATATATATACACATACATATATATACACATATATATACATACATATTCATATATATACATACATATACATATATATACACACATGTACATATATATATACACGCATATACATATAAATATATACACACATATACATATATACACATCGATAGAAAAATACATGCACCTATTCATATATGTATATAAATATATACACTTCTTTTTTTTAAATTCAATTTCCACCCCAAACAAGGCACAGCGCCACTTTGAAGCAGGGGCTACTATCAGGGACTTAATTCGCAGGAACATTATGAAGGGAGATGAGTAGAAAGATGTTTGTTCACATTACACTTGAACTTCTGCATATCAGTACATTTGGGGAATCAGAATCCCTGAAGGGAGTTCCAAACATCTGCAGTTCTGAGGAAGAAACTATTGGTGTAAAGAGCTTTCTTGCACCTTGGGATCTCTACTGTAAAGGGATGAGACTTAATAGCTTGTCGGATTTGTCGGGGGTAGTTACGTCGAGGATGTACAAGTGTTTGCAGTTCGTCAGAGCATTCACCATTAAAGTATTTATAGAACAGGCAGAGGGATGCAACATCTCGTCGATGGGACAGTCTGAAGCCTAGATGTCAGTTAAGGACCTATCAGGTTGGCGACTCTCTTTTGAACCCTGTCCAGGAGCGAGAGACAAGCAGCAGATGCACCAGCCCAGATGTGACAACAGTACGCTATACATGGGCGAATGGTGGACTTATACAGGTACCGGATACTTTCAGGCGTAAGTAGTTTTCTGACACAGTAGAGGGAGCCAACCTTTCTTGCAGCAGCCTTGGCAATGCTCTCAATGCATCTATTCCAGTTCATATTCCCTGTAAACGTTAGGCCGAGGATTTTAAAAGAAGTACTTTCAGGCAATGTGGTTTTGGCCATTGCTATTGGTGGTAGAGGTTTCTTGTAGTTATTGAAAGAAACAATCTTAGTCTTAGCAGCATTGAATGTGACCCTCCATTTTTGTCCCCATTCCACTACAGATTGAAGGTCATCCTCTAGTATTTCTGCCATTTCCTTTGATATGTGTTTATTTGTTTCCCCTTCATATCTGTTATAGAGAGTGGTGTCATCGGCAAATATACCCATCTCCGAAACAATTTTATCAGGAAGGTCATTTATGAATATCAGAAATAATAGACGTCCAAGGATAGACCCCTGATGTACTCCCGCATTCATGTCATATTGTTTAGATGTACGACCGTTGAGGACAACTTGGATTTTTCTCTTACTTAAGAAGGATTTAATTACAGTATGAATGCTACCAGTGATTTCATATGATCTAATTTTCCTTAGAAGACCATCGTGCCATACCCTGTCAAACGCCTATACCCTCCCCTGTTTTGTCCAATGAACGGTATATACATTCAAAAACTACAGTTAAGGTATCTGCTGTTGAATGGGCTTGCCTGAATCCATATTGTTTATCAGTCAGGAGTTTAGCAGCTGTTAGGTGCTGGACTAGGGCTTGATTAACTAATGCCTTAAATATTTTGGCGAAAGCGGGAGGAGGCTAATGGGACGATAATTTAGTGGGTCAGTTCTTTCACCAGAATTCTTGAAGACTGGTACTACAGAAGCGGTTTTCCAGCAAGATTCGTTAAGGCATTTATTGTAAAGTTTGGAGAGAACTGGAGCAACCTCGGCAGAGCATTTTTTTTAATAGCACGGCCGGGATAAGATCTGGTCCACATGCTTTTGACGTGTCTAGGTGTTTTATAGTAGCATGTACCTGAGAAGGGGTGATTTTCAAATCTTCAAGTGTGGCGTCTGTTCGCAAAGGAAAATCAGGGAGGGAATGGTGTACCGGGTCCAGTGTGGAGTTCGGGGCAAACCGACTGGCAAGCAGCTTAGCCTTGTCAGTTGCCGTGCAAGCAACCTCATCATTGATAGAGTGGGAATAATTGACTGCCCATTATTTACTACGCTGTTGTAGATTTTCCAAAAATACCCGGGTTCTTAATTACTGTGCTTCGATGCGTTTTCTGGTGGTTTCAGAGTAATCTGTCTTAGCTGTCTCTATCACTCTCTTACAATTATTTCTAGCTTCTATATACTTCTGGGCTTATGTCGGTTGAATCTTCGGAACGCATGCTGCCTTTGAGCAATGGCAGCTGCACAAGCAGAACTAGGTCAAAGGAAAGTAAATTCCGCACTTAATTTTATTTTTTACCCAATTTCTTTCCCCACGTGTTGGGGAAAACCAGCTCCCTTTTATTACGGGAGTGTGTCCAACTGAAAGCAATTGTCTGATATGACGATGGAAACCGACATTGACCAAACGTTTTATTATATGTTGCCGTATGTTCATCTTATCTCTTGTTTTTGTCACTTGCCCATTTAAACCTTTATATTTTTGTACTTATTTTTTATATCCATTTCATTCCCCTATTTTTATTCCTATACATTTAATAATTTTGTATTTTTCATCACTTGATTATCTATTATTACTATATATTTTTCATATTTTTATATCTATTTTCCCATTACTTGTATTCTTATCCCCTTATTCTACCATCTGCTTATCTTCTATCTTATTCACTTAAAAAAAATCTTACTATAATGTGTCTCTTATAATTTATTCCCTCGCATTTATTATCTTACAATTATTATTAATAATTTATATTCCCATTAAGCACTGTGATGATTTCAGATACCCCTTCTAAAATATACCGACATAACAAACTAGCTATTTACTGTAAGCCCTTTCCATAGCTCTAACCCATTACTACATATGCAGGAAGCATCTTCTCTCCATTAACTTACCCTATATTCTCCCTGAGAGTTTAATCACACATATTGTACGCTTATACTAAACCCACCATGACAGATATGCTTTACACTTACTTGCATTAATATATTACCTAACATCTCTCTTCTGATAAGAAGCATTAGGTTTCGAAATACCGTGGTATAAATAGTTCTCACTTGACTACACCTCTTACTGATTTATACCCTTATTGAAAAAAATCTCTATATTATAAAATCTGTGTCGAAAAAATCTGCATTCATGAGTTCAAATTCCATTCCCGCAGGAAATCATCAGACTGAGCTCTAATTTACGAGCCTGATGTTTTCCTGTGGAAATGAAACATGAGCTTATTTGTGTACCTTACTTCTCATAAATATATGCTTATATACCACTACTGCACTCTACTAATGTACTGAGCATGGTTGATGTAAACACTGAAAATATTTTTACACACCGTATGTTTATACACGTATTTCATTGCTTGAGATATGTATGTATACATGGAATATTAAATATACACACATATCTATACTATTAATTTATGTGTGTGTATTGATATTCATACAAAAAACATTTGTATTTATTGAAAAGGAAAATACAACTTTCTTAAATATGTGTTGTTGAAATGCATTTATCTGCTAAAGTTCTAGCGAATTTACATATTCTTTAAACCTCCACTTTTATCAATTCCCTGTTTTTTCGGTATTCTTATGCGTCTTTAGTTAACTATTTCGTGTAATTATATTCATGCAGATACTCTACATAATTTATAGTTGCGTAATATTTGTGTAAAAAGCTAATAGTAGAGAAAACTTTTTCTACACATATTTATGTATGCCTATATATATTTGTTTTTAAAAATTGCCTACGTCCTCTGTCAGTTTTTGGTCTACATACATGAAACTTTATATAGGGTATTCGAGCCCATTCAAACTTTATATTTGGGTTTTAGCCGGGAAAACGGTGCTAAAGTGTGAAAATTAAAAAAAAAATGGAAATTTCCTGGTGAGGGTCGAACAACGGCATTACGAATATGCATGCGTAACGTAATAGCTATTGGTTCATGTTTTAATTTTTAGCCTTACCACAAACATGTCTTCATAGCTCACAGATTAACTTTAAAGGAAAGAGTTAATCGTAAGCTAAACGTTTTGGTTTCGATTCTCGGTGGTGGCGTACAAGTTATATTTAAAAAAAAAAAACTTTTTAAATCATTACTATACATTTAGTCCAGTATAATAAATACGAAATCGGCATTAATTAAGATATAATATTTAAGCGTATTTTACGACCGGGAAGTGACGGGAGGCCTGCTTTTACGCACACATTACAAGAAACGTATTCTTAATATATTGTAAATGATTGTTTGTTTATTTTAACTTATAAGTGGAAATATTTCAAACCTTTCATGGATATACAATTAAACCCCTAAAACACATGGAAATATTAAAATAAATTATTCTAAATTTTGAGTTTACCATTGTGTTTGATGACAGTAGGGGACATTAGAGAATATATTCTGTATTGTTCAAGGACAAGTTAGATCAAGTACGTACAATGTGTGTAGAAAATAATGCAGAGTTAAAATACTGTATACTAATATGCTGTGATTGCTGGTCGTATAATAACCATTATAATCGAATCACCAGATTCCAAAGGGTACCCAATATTTCTGCTCGCGACTTCAAACCAATTTTACTAAAATGTCAAACGACCCAAAATAAATGTCAAATTCATCTAATAAGTCGGTTACAGAGAGATAAATATTTAATATGGCGGATTTCATTCTTTATTTATTTTTACTTAGATCTAAGAGAACTATATATAGTCATAGTTTCGTATTATTGCTAAATGAACAAATTGGAAACAACTCGTCTACGATTCCCTTTGTATTTATTTTGTTTTGCTTTTCTGTAGAATAATTCCTCATAGAATACAAACATAATGACGATAATAAAATATTATATGGTAAAGTGGTTTCACGAATTAAATCATATTTCGATCAAGTTTTATCAGGCGAATAATTTGATTACTCTTCTGGTAACATTGTGATACCCTTCGGCCGTATCTTTCTATTCTAAACATTTTACTTTGTAAGATAAAGCTATTAAAACTTTTAATATAATAATTGCAGTAATCATTTTCTTAATATTATCTCAACAAACAATAGCTTGAGGATGTCAATTTTTATAAAATATTTTTACTATTAACATTAAATAAAATATCCACCTATAATTTACATTGAAATACTTTGTTTTTTTTGCGTGTATATATATATATATATATATATATATATATATATATATGTGTGTGTGTGTGTAAAATGTATGTTTGTTCGTAATCGATAATCTAAATAACCACTGGACCGATTGCTTCCGGATTTTGGTATAGTATTTTCATCGTACGCATGCGTATTTTCATATATCTCTTTTAGATTATAACATTACACTTAATTTTTATTTAATAATTTAGGGGTTTTTGTAATGATGTGGCCATTCAGGTGATTATAATTTAATTTAAATTGACCTCATGTGGTCGCGTTTCTGTCAAATATCCATCGAAAATGAATATTAATAGCTGAGCGACCACTGTGGATCATGATTTCCTATTCAGGAAATTAAGATTGAAATGGAATTTGATCTATATTTGTTCAGTGACTAATGATATTCCTATTTTAGTCACCTAAATTATTAAGATTTAAATGAGGTAAAGAATTTATATTCAAACCTAATTATTATTACTTAAAAATAATATTAATAGAGTTATGAAAGGTTTCATCGTAAAACAACCACAAACATCTATATCTACTTACGTTGTATAAGAAAGAGAGAGACCCTTGAAAATTTTTACATTTTGAAGTTTTATCATTACAAAAAAAATTGCAGTATCTGGTAGCTGAGTTTCAAATCAATAATCTACCGACTATATTAAGAGGTGAGATGATTGAAAGGCGCAGCGAAATAAAACAGTGATATTTGTTCTGTTCAAAAAGCACATAGAAGACATTCTCATCCCATCCCGACCAACATCGGGTCTGTAGTTAAATAATATATATATATATATATATATTTATTTATTATAATAATTAAATATCTACAGACACTAGTGTTTCATCATTTGGGGAATCTTTAGTGCAGTGTGTCACGATTAACACTAGCGATGCCTGGCTCGATAAGCAGAGACCGTATCCAATATATATATATATATATATATATATATATATATATATATATATATATATATATATATATATATATATATATAAGGACAACAAAAGTATGAAAAGGAGACACAAAACTATATATAGGTAGATATAGAATGGATCATTTATTGAATAATGGAATACAGGCAAAATTTGGGGGATAGAAGGGACTCTTTATGCCAGGGCATTTCGAAACCTATTGCTTCTCAGCAGAAGAGTAGAGAAGGTGCTAGGTAGCATGGGGGAGATGCGGCGTCTAGCGTAAGGTTCATTAAGGATGAAAAAGATTAAGAGGAATTATAGCACGTTGGGGGAAGCTTTATAGAATTCTAAATAAATAAGGAGAAGCTTATTATATATAGTATAATATATAAGAATATATATGGTCTTTAATATAGTATTGAGATTAAGTGATATATGTATGATGGTTAAGTACAGTGATGATCACATTTATTGGCACGGTAAAATAAAAGTTAAATTTTGTCTAATAAATTCTAAAACAGGGATTAAATTAAAGAAAATAACAAAGTATATTATGTATTTTTAACTGGCCTTTCCGATGCAGCAATCGGATTTTAGAAAAAATAAATAACAAAGGAACAACAAACATAATTGCAAAAAACCCTTGTTCAAAATTATTGGCACGGCTTTGTTTTTCTTTTAGTATCAGTATAATATCAATCAATTTCCGGTTTACGTGCTTTCTGAACTTTTTTATAGCCATATTATGCTTGTTTAACGCTAATTCAGTGAATAATTTTTTTCAGATCATTTTTAGATAGCGATTTATTTAAACTATTATAAGTGACTAAATTATAATTTTCAATCGCCATGGTTAAAACTAAGGAACACAGCTAAGACGTCAGGAAGCTTGTTGTAGCATGCCATACCAATGGGGAGGGCTATGATAAGATTTCAAAGAAGCTAAACCTTCCCAAATCCACTGTTCGAGCCATAATAAACAAGTTCAAATCGCAAGGCCACGTTATGAGTTTAGAGGGTAGAGGGAGAAAAAGGATTCTTTCCCCAAGAGATGAATGGAAAATTGATCGACAAGTAAAACAAAACCCAAGGATCTCTGTTGGGGAGATTGTTGATGAACAGAGCACCTCTGGAGTGAATGTATCTCGACATACAGTTGGTAGAGTTTTGAAGAGAGCTGGTTTAAAAGCATGTCGTCCGAGAAAGACTCCCTTATTGAAGCCTATGCACCTGAAAGCAAGGCTAGCCTTTGCAAAACGTCATATTGATAAAGATGTTGCATTCTGGAAACGTGTTCTATGGACTGACGAAACGAAAATAGAGTTATTTGGCCATAATAAAGTGTCTTATATTTACAGAAAATCTGGCGAAGATTTCCTGCCTAAGAACACCATACCCACAGTGAAGCACGGTGGAGGCAGTTTGATGTTTTGGGGATCCTTTGCGGCCTCTGGACCAGGGCGACTTGTTAAGGTCACAGGTAGCATAAAAAAGGAAGATTATGTTAAAATATTGGATGAAAACCTGAAAGATTCTGCTAAAGAGCTCTCACTTGGTCGTCGTTGATGGTTCATGCAAGATAATGACCCAAAGCATTCGGCTAAACTGACTAAGAAATGGCTTGAGGACAATCATATTAATGTTTTGGAGTGGCCATCACAAAGCCGAGACCTTAATCCAATTGAAAATTTATGGAGAACATTAAAATTGAGGGTAATGCAAAGGAAGCCTAAGAATCTTATTCAATTGGAGGATTATTGTCAGGAAGAGTGGGCTAAAATTACTACTGAAGAGTGCAACAACTTAGTTGTAAACTATGAAAAGCGACTGAGGAAGGTAATCAAGGCCAAAGGCTATACAATTGATTATTAAATAAATCGTGCCAATAATTTTGAACAAGGGTTTTTTGCAATTATGTTTGTTGTTCCTTTGTTATTTATTTTTTCTAAAATCCGATTGCTGCATCGGAAAGGCCAGTTAAAAATACATAATATACTTTGTTATTTTCTTTAATTTAATCCCTGTTTTAGAATTTATTAGACAAAATTTAACTTTTATTTTACCGTGCCAATAAATATGATCATCACTGTAGGTGGTGTATTGTTGCTGTGTGGTAATTTATTTTAACGGTTTTTGGGGTTTTCTATGGAGTGGGTAATTTTGATTATTTTTTTTGGGGGGGATGGGTTATGTAAGGTTGTAAAACTGAAAGCTAGTACGCGACAATATATTTATAAGTTTCTACTGTTATGATATAGGGAGTATGATCAAAAGGGGGCGGTCGGAGATTAGGGTGCGTATAACTTGATGTAAAAGGTTAAGTATACATATTGATATTAAAATGGGGGAGTAAGGAAACCATATCTACTTATGAGAGTGGTAAAAATATACCAAATAATAGTAGGGTAATTATAATAGTACCGAAGATAATAGCAATGAAAATTATAATAATAGTAGTAATAATAAAGTTGAAAATAAATTAGATGTAAAATTGAATAAAAAAAATAAATATTAAGAAAAATAAAATATAATAAAATAAGAATAAAGAAAAAATTCAAAGTAAGCATTAAAATTAAACATTAAATATAATGTTACCAATAGATGTGATAAAATTAAATTCAAAATTACTGTTAATAACAGTGAAGATGGAGATAATGGTAGCAATTATGTAAGCAATGACGGTGGTGAAAATAATGATATCAATTATAATGATGATTATAATGATAATAATGATAATAAAAACAATAATAGTAATAACAATAGAAATAGCGTTAAAACAATGCAGTAATAATAATGATAATAATAAAGGCAGTAGTAACAATACTTCAACCATTACGTCCAATATTACCACCACTATTAGCAATACTAATAATGTAAATACTGTTAATACTAAATCATTAGCGGTGAGTAAAAAAAAGGGATACAGACAACTAGGGGGGGGTTAGAATAGCAGGAAATGGGGTTAAGGAGTGAGAGGTGAGCGCAGACGTATAAAAAAGTAACAAGAGAATATATATATATATATATATATATATATATATATATATATATACAGACATATACGCATACACATACATAAATCCGTATTAAAAAAAAACGTGTAATAAGTCGGGCAAGCGTAAAAGTTCGGTGAACAAAAGGCCCTGGGGTTCAAATTAAAGAATTGCTTCACTAGAAACGGAAGTTTCTTGAAGTTCGATTATAAAGGCCATCAAATTTATGTTTACATAGACAAGCCAGGCCTAGAAAGTTGAATACATACTTTCTCTTTTTTTTTATCCCTAATGAACCTTACGTTAGACGTCGCATCTCAGCCATGCTACATAACACCTTCTCTACTCTTCTGATGAGAAGCAATAGGCTTCGAAATGCCCTGGCATACAGAGTCCCTTATATCCCACTATCCGATAATATAAATAATATATACATATAATATATATATATAATATATATAATATATACATATAATATATACAATATACACATATAATATATACAATATACACATATGATATATGCAATATACACATATGATATATGCAATATATACATATAATATATGCAATATATACATATAATATATGCAATATATACATATAATATATGCAATTTATACATATAATATATGCAATATATACATATAATATATGCAATATATACATATGATATATGCATATAATATATACATATATATATATAATATATACATATAATATATACATATAATATATATATGTATAATATAATATATACATATATATAATATATACATAATATATACATATAATATATACGTGTAAAATATATATATAATATATACATGTAATATATAAATTATATATACATATAATATATACATAATATATACATATAATATATACATAATATATACATATAATATAAAATAATATATACATAATATATACATATAATATATACATATAATATATACACAATATATACATATAACATATACATATATATATATATATAACATATACATAATATATACATATAATATATACATAATATATATATAATATACATATATATATAATATACATATATATATATATATATTATACATATAATATACATATAACATATATATATAATATACATATAATATATATTATATATATAATATATATAATATACATAATATATATAATATACATATAATATATATATATATAATATATATATATATAATATACATATAACATATATATAATATACATATAATATATATAATATATATAATATATATAATATACATATGATATATATATATACATATAATACATATATAATATACATATAATATATATAATATATATAATATACATATAATATATATAATATACATATAATATATATAATATACATATAATATATATATATACATATAATATATATATATAGAATATATATATAATATACATATAATATATATATAATATGCATATAATATACATATAATATACATATAATATATATAATATACATATAATATACATATAATATATATATAATATATACAATGTACATAAAATGTATATATAATGTACATATCATGTATATATGATATACATATAATGTATATATAATATACATATAATATATAATATATACATATAATATATATAATATATAATATACATAATATATATACATATATTATATATATAATATATAAAATATATACATATAATATATATAAAATATATACAATATATATACAATATATATATACAATATATATAATATATATACAATATACATACAATATATATAATATATATACATATATTATATATATAATATATACATATAATATACATATATTATATATGATATATATATTATATATATAGTATATATAATGTATACATAATATATATTTATATTATATATATAATATATACAATAAATATATATATTATATATATAATATATATAATATATACAATATATATATATTATATATAATATATATAATATATGCATAAAATATATATATTATATATATAATATATACATAATATATATATTATATATAATATATAATATATATAATACATACATAAAATATATAATATATATATATTATATACAATATATATAATATATATAATACACACATAAAATATATATAATATATATAATTTATACATAAAATATATATATAATATATGTATAATGTATGAATATTATATATATAATATATATAATATACATAATATATATAATATATATATATAATATATACATAATATATATATATTATATACATAATATATATAATATACATAATATATATAATATATATATATAATATATACATAATATATATATATTATATACATAATATATATATATAATATATATAATATATATATATATATATATATATATATAATATAGACATAATATATATATGATATATATAATATATACATAAAATATATATATGATATACATAATATACACATAAAATATATATTATATATATAATATATACATAAAATATATATATATATTATATATAATATATAAATAATATATATATATATATTATATATAATATTTACATAAAATATATATATATTGTATATATAATATTTACATAAAATATATATATATATTATATATATAATATATACATAAAATATATATATATATTATATATATAATATATACATAAAATATATATATATATTATATATATAATATATACATAAAATATATATATATATTATATACAATATATACATAAAATATATATATATTATATATATAATATATACATAAATATATTATATATATAATATATACATAAAATATATATATATATTATATATAATATATACATAAAATATATATTTATTATATATATAATATATACATAAATATATTATATATATAATATATACATAAAATATATATATATATTATATATAATATATACATAAAATATATATATATTATATATATAATATATACATAAATATATTATATATATAATATATACATAAAATATATATATATTATATATAATATATACATAAAATATATATATATATATATTATATGTAATATATACATAATATATATATATTATATATATAATATATACATAATATATATATTATATATAATATATACATAATATATATATATTATTTATATAATATATACATAAAATATATATATATATTATTTATATAATATATACATAAAATATATATATATATTATTTATATAATATATACATAAAATATATATATATATTATATATAATATATACATAAAATATATATATATATTATATATAATATATACATAAAATATATATATATATTATATATAATATATACATAATATATATATATATATTATTTATATAATATATACATAAAATATATATATATATATATTATATATAATATATACATAATATATATATATATATTATTTATATAATATATACATAAAATATATATATATATTATATATAATATATACATAAAATATATATATATATATTATATATAATATATACATAATATATATAATATATACATAATATATATAATATATACATAATATATATAATATATAAATAATATATATAATATATACATAATATATATATATACATAAATATATATAATATATACATAAATATATATAATATATACATAAATATATATATATACATAAATATATATATATACATAAATATATATATATACATAAATATATATATATACATAAATATATATATATACATAAATATATATATACATACATAAATATATATATACATAAATATATATATATACATAAATATATATATACATACATAAATATATATATACATAAATATATATATATACATAAATATATATATATACACAAAAATATATATATATACATAAATATATATATATATACATAAATATATATATATATACATAAATATATATATATATACATAAATATATATATACATAAATATATATATATATACATAAATATATATATATACATAAATATATATATATATATACATAAATATATATATATATATACATAAATATATATATATATATACATAAATATATATATATATATATACATAAATATATATATATATATATATACATAAATATATATATATATATATATACATAAATATATATATATATAAGTACAACGCAACGGTTGACCTTTCTACGGAATACGAGTTTTGATGAACGAAATAGTCGTAAAAACGGATTTTACGCTAAAGAAAAGTTCGTCGGAAAAAATGAATAATTCAGCGAACATTGGAAAACTGTAAAATATTTTCCTTTTGAAGTACAACACTAAAAGAAAGAAACAGTTGTTTCCCAAATTCAAGAACAAAAACTACATTCAGGTTAAAAAAGTAACCTCGATTAATAGTATTTTATTTACTAAAATACTAGTCGGAAAAAAAGAGAAAAACAAAAACCTTTAATTGCTTTATCAAAGAAAAAAAACTCGAACGTGGCAAAAAAACAAAAAAAATTAAATGTAGTCCATACATTTTATTTTTTTAAATTGTGACTCGAGGTGAAAAAAAAAATTCTATGGAAAGAGTTGTACTTACGTTCGGCTGTTATTTATTAGGAAATGCCTAAAACGGAAAAGTAAATCGTATTTTCTGGTTTCAGCAAAAGCCTGAGTTCTAATGTTGTTGTTGGATGAGCTTGACTCGCTAGCTAAGTGAGAAAATATTATTCGAGCAGCGATATTACTATTGAAAACAGGAACTATGAAAAAAAAATTTTTGTAACACAAGCCATTTTATATGGTACGGATATTGTGTTGCATGTGAAATTGTACAATTTTTCTTCGTAACTGCATAATTGCTACTAAAGGAAACAAAAAAGGTGAAGATTTATCTAGAATGTTAATGCAATTTTTGCAGACGCAACAAAAGGCGCAATCCGAGCTAGATACACGTAGAGAGGAGAAATTATTGAAATGGCAAATAGAACAAGAAGAAAGGCAGAAGAAATTACAACTTGAACAAGAAGAAAGGCAGAAGAAATTACAATTTGAATATGAAGAAAGGCAAAATGTACGTTTTGCTAAAACACTGGAACTATTAAAGACTAATCGAGAAAATGTCGACAGTACTAATTTCTCGCATACAACTATATTTAATAGTGTGGACACATTTAATTATGTGCCGGAGGAAGAAAAGACTTTTGAAGCATACTATACAAAATACGAGGATGTCTTTCAACTGGACTTCAAAAGTTGGCCAAATAGCCAGAAAGTGAGCCTTTTACTCAGGAAGTTGGGTGTAAGAGAACACACCAAGTTCGTAGATTATATACTACCTAAAAAAACTACGGAATTAGATTTCATGGAAGCTGTAAAATTACTAAAAGAATTAGTTACTCCGAATATATCTCTTTTTCATAAGAGATCGTTGTGTATGAATCTAAGGAAGATGGACAACCAAGATTATTTGACATACGCATCAGATGTCAATAAAAACTGTGAAAATTTAAAGCTAACGGAACTAACAGTAGAAGATTTAAAATGCCTAATCTTCGCACAAGGATTAGTCTCCACGAAAAATGCAGAAATACGCAGACGAGTATTGTCTAAGCTGGAATCTGAGCAAGATTTAACACTTAAGAAATTAACAGAGGATTGTGAAAGGGTCATTACACTAAAAAAGGATTAAAAAAGATAGAAGAATCCGGAGTGGCATATGTAAGAAAGGTTAGAAAACCATACACAACAACCAAGAACTATACAAATAAAAGCAGTCAAAACGGAACGAGATATTCCAAATATAATAATTATAATTATAGTAAAGAATATAACAAGTCTCTTCCTAGATATAACTGTAAGAGATGCGCAGAAAGACATCGGGAATCGGATTCCCCTTATAAGAAGAAAAATGCTACATTTGCGAGAAAGTCGGACACAAAAGCGATTGTTGCAGATATAAAGATTTCACCAGAAAGAGAGTACAGCAAACAAAATCAAATGAAAAATTAGACAAAAATCGGCGAAAATACATAAACGCGGAAATATTTAAAACGCCAATAAAATTACAACTGGATTCAGGATCCGATATTTCTATAATAAACTTGAAACATGGAAAAAGTTGGGTAAACCAACCATGGTGAAAACAAGTAAATCAGCTCGGACGGTAACTGGTAGTGAGATAAAATTTGAAGGAGAAGTTATCCTTCCGATAAAATTGAAAGGGATTGTAATGAAAAATAAAGACCTATAAGATATTAGAAAGGTTTTATTCAACATACAATTCAGCAGGTACAACAACATGGTCGGTAACGAACGACTAAGCTGGGAAAAGGCGCCAATTTCGCTCTATTTGTAAACATCTGGTGCGCATGCGCACTAGCGCTCTAAACTCACAACACTCTCCACCACATTTTATTTATATTTCGGGTTGCAGGTGATCTTCCTTCCCCTTTTGTTTCTTCTGGAAGAAATTTGAAAACGCCCTTCTTCGAGTCAGACTTTTGCTGCTGCTCTTCTATTTCTAAACACTTTGTTTTGTCGACTGAGGAGAAAGATTCTCCATTTGGTGAGGTATTATTCTTTGGGGTCTCCTGCTGATCAATCAACTCTGGTTCGCGGATATTTGATGGAGTAGTAGAATCTGGTGATGTACCATGATCAAGGGAGACAGGAGATTCCAAGTTTGTAGTGACAGGAGTGGGGGCTAGATCTTCTGTTGAGACTGTTGACTGACGGCCGTCAAGTAAACGAATTCTTGCAAAATTGGGAGTTGCAGATATTATATCTACTGGTTCCACTAGGGGATATGGCTTGTGTTGGCGGACAAACTTCCTAAGGAGGGCCGGTCCTCCTTGCAGCCACTCGGGTAAGGTATATCCGGTGCCCGACCTTCTGGAAAAGTTAAACATTCTCTCGTGTGGCGTTGAGTTAGTTGCTGTACAAAGTAGCGATCGAATAGAGTGCAAAGCTATGTCGAGTACTTCATGCCAGTGACGTTCGTCCAATTGCCTGGTTTTGAGTGCAAGTTTGATCGTTTTCCAAATTTTGCCATTTACTCTCTCGCATTGTCCATTGCCGATTGGATGGTATGGAGTTGAGTGGGTAATCACAACTCCATGTTGCCAGAGAAACTCTTTTAGTGCACATGAAATAAACTGACTTCCTCGATCACTATGGATGGAATCTGGGCAGCCAAAAAAGGTAAATAAATTCTGGAGACAATTTATAACAGTTTTTGTTGATATGTCCTGACATGGATAGACAAAAGGATAACGTGAATATTCATCTACAATCACGAGTAGGTATTTGAGATTATTCGTAGATGGTTTCGGTCCCATGAAATCTATTGAAAGACGTTCAAAGGGGGATCGGGAATTGATTAATCGACCTGATGGAGGTTTGAAGAACCTTGGTTTTAGTTCAGCACATATTTGACATTCAGCGCAGGTGCGCTTAGCATCTTCCATGGAGAATGGTAGATTCTTCTGCCTCACAAAGTGATAGTCTCGCTACTCCAGGATGACAAAGTGCTGCGTGCAGGTCCTTTAGTGATAATGTGCGCGAAGCAGAGCATGATCGAGAAAGGGTATCTGCAGAGTTATTAAGAGAACCTGGTCTATATACTATCTCATAAGAATAGTTTGAAAGTTCAAGTCTCCACCGAAGCAGCTTATCGTTTTTAATACGATTTGGTGTCTGCGTGTTGAACATAAATGATGCAGCCTGTTGGTCAGTAATAATGGTAAAGTGTCGACCGAGTAAGGGGTCACGCCATTTACGCACAGATTCTACAATGGCTGCCGATTCACGTTCCACTGCTGAATGTCGACGCTCTGACTGCGTTAGGGTTCTGGAAAAATATGCTACTGGACGTCCATTCTGGGAAAGGCAGGCTGCTAATGCTGTCGCAGATGCATCAGTTTCTATCGTAAAAGGAACTTCATCCTCAATGGCTGCAACCGAAGCCTTGCAAATTTCATCTTTCATGGCTTGAAATTGATTTTTGAGTTTCTCAGTGATAGGAAAGGATGTAATGTTTAATAAAGGTGAAATCCGATCTGAGAAATTCTCTATCCAATGTGAATAGTATGAGAAGAGACATAGAGCCCGCCTGACGGACTTACTGCAGTTCGGAATCGGTAATTCTTTTAGTGGTGTAAGTCTGTCTGGATCAGGACTGATTGTTCCATTTTCCAATAAGTGCCCTAGAAACTTTAGTTTGGTTATACAATATTCACATTTTACAGGGTTTAGTTTCAAGTTAAGACGGTTGATAACCTTTCTAAAAGCTTCCATATTTTCGTTTAATTCTTTATTAGTTTTTCCTCCGATGACAATGTCATCAATGTAGGCAAATGTACCTTGGAGTTCATGTTCTTGAATCAGATTATGCATAATACGTTGAAACACAGCTACTGAGTTCGTTAGCCCAAAAGGTAACCTAGAAAACTCGTATAGTCCTCCGTCAGCTTCAAATGCTGTGTAAATTCTCTCGTCTCTACGTATAGGGCATTGATAATATGCAGATTTCAGGTCCAACTTATTGAAAATTTTGTACTGTGATAGTTGACGTATTATATCCGAAATTTTGGGAAGCGGAAAAGCATCCAAAAGTGTAAACCGATTTATAGTTGCAGAATAGTCAACAACCATGCGACGCTTATGTCTTTCATTTCTAGTTACTAGTACTTGGGCTCTCCATGGGGAATTCGATTTGATTATGATACCTTCTTTTAATAATTTTTGTATCTCATTCCGGATAAATTCGCAGTCCGATGCTGAGTAGTTTCTGCTTTTTGTTGCGATGGGTTTACAATTCTTTGCTAAATTAGCAAAAAGAGACGGTGGCTCGATTTTCATCTGAGTGACGTTACAAATCTGTAAAGATGGTATCCTTCCGTTATAACGGAATTTCACCCGGTTATGCAATTGCAGGAACTCTTGTCCTAGTATAATTGGAGCACACAAGTTGGGAAGGATAGATAGACGCATATTAGTGTAGATTTGTCCATTAACAGCGATGGACGCAACACAGTGTCCTAAGGTTTTGCTCGTGAGATTCGAGGAAGCCATGCTTACCGTATCATTAGAAGGTAATATACTAAGGCCGAGTGATCTCACGATGTTCATTCGTATAAAGTTATGAGTGCTACCACTGTCTACCATAGCTTTCAAACAGGTACTATTAATTGTTGCATTTACTACAGAATATTGTGTGCATGGAGTGCATTGGGATGACGCAGTGAGGGCAATATATGCAGAACTAGTCCTGGTATTATAAGTTGTTTGTTTTATTTTAGATCGGCAGACTTTAGAGAAGTGGCCCCTCTTTCCACATTTAAGGCAGTAAGCATTCCGAGCTGGGCAAATATTTCGAGAATGATTTTCTCGTCCACAGAATTGGCATCTGGCGAAGTGAGTCGCCTGAGTATTTCTTGAAACAGCAGCACATTCATTAGTTAGTTCCAAACTAGAGTTATTTTCAGATTCATCTGCATGAATAGATGCCTTTGCTACAATTGATGTGTCATAAGCTGCTGCATTATGTTGGGCCATTTCTAGACTTCGTGCAGTTGCTACAGCATGATCTAGGTTAATTTCAAAACTTTTAAGTAATCTCTGCCAAATAGTTGATGTGGTTAAATACAATGACCCCACAACTCAATCTTCACTCTTCAATCCTGCAGTCCAATGCACTTCTGACAGCAATTGCTTCTGCCAAACAAAAAAGACCCCCTCTCTCCCAAATACAGGCTTTTTATAGGACAAAACCGTCCAAAGTTATTTGCATACTCTTCCCACTCTTCCCATGATCTCTAGTCTATAAATAGACGCAGTGGCCATTCTCTTCTTCTTTCACTCTCTGAAGCGGGTGTTGCCAGTGGTAAAAGGTTTGCACAATTTTTTTTTTACTACACGCCCCCATGATCATTAAAGATCATTCACATCTCATAATCCTGTGTCCAGATCGGCGCATTGCGTTCTCTTTGCGGTCTCTGCATCGGCACCGGTTCATCTTCATCACTCCCTGGCTCAGTACCACCATCCTCATCACCTAAATGGACCACACGCCTTAAATCTAAAACAGGTAGTGGCATTCCATTGACACTTAAGTTGTTTGGGGATTGCACTCCTGTTATCACTCCTCTTCCCCACTGCGTTGTGCATCGGGCATTAGGCGGTTTCACCCAAACTTCTTCTTCTATTTGGATTCTGGCTGGTCCTTGATCATTAATTTCCGGTGACATGTCTCTAGGATGCCTCCATTCGTAATTAAAGATTGCTCTATGTGGTACTGTGTCATCTCTTTGCCCGACCTTAGGGGACATGTTGTACCAATATGTGGCCTCTTCAGGCGATATTCTTCCTCTCTCAGCTATTGCTTTCACGGTCCGATGATGTCCCTCCACAATACCATTTCCTCCAGGTCTGTAGGCTGCCCTGTAATAACTTTTAATCTTCCATTTTTTTTAGCATCGTCTGAAAGATTTCTGAGCGAAAAACTGTGCCATTGTCCATTATCACCTCCCTTACTAGAGCTCGTTCAAGCATCACCTTTTCTAATTCAGTTGCAACTGCAGATGCGGCTTCCACTCGCAGTTCCTTCCATATCGCCAGTCTACTTGGCCTACAATCAATTATTGATAAGTACGCTCCCCCTCGGTAGTGTGCTATGTCAATAGCTAGTCTCGTCCAGTTCGTTAAAACTCCAAGTTCCCCAGGATTATGTATATTTGGGGCAGGATCGATCGATTGACACCGAACACAGTTCTTTACTATCATCTGAATTTCTTCCCGTTTTACATTCGGATCCACTTGCCTCACCAAATATAATGTTCTCTCCACTCCCATGTGATGCAACTCTTTAATTTCTCCAATTCCAAGACAGCATATCGGCGCCTCCTCTTTCTCAATTAACCACTGTTTTTTTATCCGTGTTAGCGCATCTGTAACAGAAAGGTGTAAGGAAAAATTCAAGATGGCGCCCGACTCTCTCTTTAACACGGTAAGTTCAGGAAAAGATGTTATAAATGTTGCAGCAATTCAATAATCTTTTTACACCGGTTCTGCACGGATTCCAACAACGGTAAAATATCCTCACACGGCACAAGAAGCAACAGCCACACGATTCCCCAGCCAACTCAATCGTCCCTCCCCGACGTCTTTCCCCTCACCCGCTTTTATCGTCGTTCTAGGCCGGCTAAATTTGCATATTCCGAGAATTCGTGTAACTTTGCGAGACATTATAATTTACAAAAGACAGCGGCCGCCATCTTGGTCTTTCTTTTCTATTTTTGGTCGGTAACGCTGAGCTGGTCTCGAGGTAAGTCTTTTTCTCCTCATCCATCTCTCCCACGTACCCACACAACATGCAAACACGCGGGCGCTTATCTCCTGGATGCCTTGTTTCTTTCAGAAGGCACAGACACTGCTTTTATTTGCAGTTTCAATTCAGACATCAACTCTCTAAGCATCCCTAATCTCCGCTTTATTATCACTTCTCCGGCACCCTTTGTTCGTATTCTGCCACTCTCCTCCACAGTAGAGTTCACCCAACTGAGTACAGTGGCTGAATCAGTTCTTATTTCAATATTTGTCAGTCTCCAGTTGATAGCTAAATTGACACCCTTTAGAACAGCATCTAATTCAGCTATGTTAATGTGATTAAAGTCATCACTTTTCCTCAGCCAAGTTGCATCTTCCGCCACCACACCGCCAATCCCGACAACCACGCCAGTTGCAACATTGCTTGCATCACACCACACGACTCCTGTGCTCACTTCAGGTATGTGCCAAGCGCCATTAACAGGGTCTTCTTTTTTCACCTCAGCAAGAACCTCCTTCATCACTTTCATGGTTTTGCAATCAACTTTTTCTTCCCAATCCATTCCATTTGCTCTTCTTTTCACATAACTGCATGCTAATCGCAGCCATCCAGCAATTGGATAGTGCCCCAATAATTTACCACAGATCGAAAATAGCTCCCGCCTACTAATTTCACCTCCCATCTCTGGGATCTCGTTGCCTCTCCTGAACATTAGTGCACCCATCTTATTTTTCATAAGCTTAATGCGCAGTGCCGCTCCTCCGTCCAGAGATTCCGGAGATTTTGCTGCTAACCCAAACCCCTTCAAATGTTCCACAACTTCCTGTGTCGATATTTTCGTTACGTCTACCATTATATCATCAATGTATGAATCAGTGGCCTCTTTCGTCCTACTTCCTTTCTTTAATACTGTTTTTAAAATGGCTGCCATAATCTTTGGTGCGACATGAAGTCCGAATCCTAATCGTGTTAGGCAATAGGTTTTTCCTTTATAACAGACCATCTGGTACTGCCATAGTTCCTTTGCCACATGTAGTTGCAGGTAGGCAGACTTAAGGTCCACTATTGCGGTCCCTCCTACCAACTGTCTCCACTTTCTTATCTTTTCATCACACACATCTATTATGTCGCTCCCTGTATGACACGCCACAAAACGGTTCAACTCACGAAAGTCGAACACTGGCCTAACTTTCCCTTTTGTGGCCTGAAATACTGCCATCAATGGCAACACGCCTTTTCTTTCTCCTTTCCATGGTAACAGAATACCATCCGATATCCATCTTTCCACCTCTTTCTCGAATTCTAATTTCTTATCGCCTTCCAGAGAGTTTTTATAATATTGGACTTTGTTCTGCAATACTGGAGGCTCTCCCTTCCATGGCCATCTTACCGTCCATTTATCTCCATCGAAGTTTGCTTCAAAGCCTTTATCCTCGATTTTGCAAACATTCAGCTGATGGGCAGCCCCGGCACATTGTATATCTCCAAACTTCACTTTGGCTTTCTTTATAGTTACACCTTCCAGCTCATTAATCACGTCCATTCCAATTATGACGTCGATCCCATCAACGATGTGATTCATCAAGATTGCCCTCACCTTTACGTGCATTCCACAGACTTTTATCTCCACTTGTCTGGCTCCTTTACATTCTATATTCCTCCCATCAACTGCTTTCACTGTACCGCTCCTTCCATATCCCTTCAAAAGTTTGGAATTGATTAAAGTAGTGGTGCACCCAGTATCGACAAGTGCAGTCATTACAGAATCATTCACCTCTACTTCTATTATAGGAAGAGGCCAGTATCGCGCCTTCATTTCATTGCTAGGGTAGCTTGCGGCACAGAAGCTCCCCTGAATCTGAGGACAATATCTCGCAATGTGGCCAAATTTTCCACAATTGTAGCATGTTGCCCTGGCCCTAGGAATCTCTGTGCAATCTTTTTTTAGGTGCGGTCCTTGACATCTAAAGCACTGAAGGCTTGATTCTTTCTTTCCCTTATTAGTCTCATTAGTTTGCGCACTTGCGGCCAATGTCCTAGTTTCAGCGACCCTTTTGCTGACTAAAAGCCGTGCAGTCGGTATCAGTTTACTGACACCCATTCTCTATATGTTCGATAGCTGCTGTAATGCCACAGATACATCGTCTGGGAATCCAGTTATGAATGCCAGTTTGGCTGTATGTTACATCCCTCTTCCCAGATATCCCGCCAGTCCAGCCAATCTTTTGATTTTATTAGCATAAACATCCACCGATTCTCCTGTCCACTTGAATCGTTGCAGTTTTTCGTGTGCCTCAAAAGGCCCCTCAGTGAAGGCGGTCACGAGTCTCATCTCTATCAGTTCTGCATCTTCTTGTTCTGCATTATTCATCTCAGGATAGAGAGCGAGTGCATCTCCCTGCAAAAAAAAGTGGAATAAAACTGGCAAGGTCTGGTACATGTTGAAGCTTAGACACCAGTTTTACTTTCTTTATCCATCCGACTACATCACCTTCTCCACTAAAAGGTGGTATCACATCTTTTCCCAATCTCAACATCCCATATTCCATGATCTGTTCTTTGCCGAAATAGCTTGTGGTTAAATACAATGACCCCACAACTCAATCTTCACTCTTCAATCCTGCAGTCCAATGCACTTCTGACAGCAATTGCTTCTGCCAAACAAAAAAGACACCCTCTCTCCCAAATACATGCTTTTTATAGGACAAAACCGTCCAAAGTTATTTGCATACTCTTCCCATGATCTCTAGTCTATAAATAGACGCAGTGGCCATTCTCTTCTTCTTTCTTCTTTCACTCTCTGAAGCGGGCGTTGCCAGTGGTAAAAGGTTTGCACGATTTTTTTTGATTTTTTACTACAGTTGAGGAAGTGAGACCTGTGATAAATGCGTCACGTATCGCTAGCTCCGCATGTTGAGAGGCAGTAACATCTTCAAATTTACAATCCTTAGAAAGATTCTTTAGTTTTAGGAGAAACTGATCAATAGATTCACCTTGATTTTGTTTCCTAGTGGCGAGAAGGTGACGAGCAAACACGGAATTTACCGGTTTTACATAGGTTGCTTGAAGGATGCTAATAGCCCTCTCGAAAGTTGAATAGTGAGATATAAGAGAATAGACCTTCGGTGAGATGAAATTAATCAGAATACTTAACTTATTCGGAGGATTTTGAGGATGAGCGACTGTAAGAGAGTCGATGCAGTTGATGAGGGTACGATACCAATGATTCCATTCGTCAGCGGTTGTATCTGACGATCCTTCGAATTTACCAGGTCTCAGTATAGCATCCATTGTTGCTGTTAATTTTTAATCTAATGTTGAAAAATTGTAATGAAAAATAAAGACCTATAAGATATTAGAAAGGTTTTATTCAACGTAATATTCAGCAGGTACAACAACATGGTCGGTAACGAACGACTAAGCTGGGAAAAGGCGCCAATTTCGTTCTATTTGTAAACATCTGGTCGCATGCGCACTAGCACTCTAAACTCACAACAGGGATTACGAAGAAATTAAAAATGTTCGTATTGAAAAATAGCGAAAACCTGTTTGGAATAGATTTAATTGAGAAATTTGGACTCTGGGATAAGTCAATTAATACATTCTGTAAAAAAATAGAATGTACTACTCCAACAACAGGAAATATAAAAGAGGACTTAAAAAATTATTCCCTGAAGTAGTCATGACTAAATTATGTCGTTGCAATGAATTTAAGGCCTCGTTTGAACTGAAAGAAAACACCAGCCCAAGTTTTAGGAAAAAGCGAAACGTTCCGTTCGCTGGGTTGGAAAAGATTAATAAAGAATTAGACAGATTGGAACAGATAGGAATACTATCAAAAATAGAATATAGCGACTGGGCAGCCCTCAACGGATATGTAAAGAAAAAGAATGATGAAATCAGAGTGTGCGCAGACTTTTCGACAGGTCTAAACTCCATATTACAAGATTACCATTACCCTCTACCAAGCCCAAAGGAAATATTCACAAAGTTGAATGGTGGTAATATCTTCTTCAATATAGACTTGAGTGACGCGTATTTACAAATACCGGTCGAGGAGAATTGCTCAAAAATACTATGCATCAACACGCATAAGGGATTGTACAAATACAACGGGTTGCCTTTTAACATCAAAGTAGCACCTGCCCTTTTTCAACAAGCGATGGACACCATGCTAAGTGGTATTGTGTGCGCATGTGCATACCTGGACGACATTGTTATCAGGAGCAAATCCCTAGAAGAACATAAGGAGCATTTAAAACAAGTATTCACTCAAATACAAGAATTCGGGTTTAAAGTAAAAGAAAATAAATGCGACTTTTGTATGAGCGAAATTAAGTATCTTGGACATATAATAAATAAACATGGGCGACGTCCAAACCCAGAAAGATCTGCGGCAATAAAAAACATGCCCGCACCTAATAACGTAACAACCTTGCAGAGTTTCTTAGGACTCGCAAATTATTACCAATCTTTTATTGAAGGGATACATAATTTGCGAGCTCCCTTAAATGAACTACTAAAAAAGGACACATCTTGGAACTGGACGCAAGAATGTCAAACCGCTTTTGACAAAATAAAGAGCGCACTAACATCCGAATTATTTCTAACTTACTATGCCACAAAATTAAATATAGACGTCGCTAGTGACGCTAGTTCATACGGCATAGGAGCATTCATTCAACATATCACACCTAATGGATCTAGAAAGCCGATAGCTTACGCTTCAAGTACGCTGCTTACAGCAGAGAAGGCGTATTCACAGATCGAAAAAGAAGCGTTGAGTATAATCTTTGCAGTGACTAAATTCCACTGATATTTATATGGTATACAATTCATACTTGAAACCGACCATAAACCATTAGTCACAATCTACGGATCAAAAAAAGGATTGCCTGTATATACCGCAAATAGATTGCTGCGCTGGGGTACGATCCTACTGAATTACGATTTCCAGCTACAACATCTAGCATCGAAAAAGATTTGCCATGCGGATGGACTTTCAAGACTGATACCACTGAAACATAATTTGGAAGAGTCAGTGATTGCAGCAATTCGAACAAACGTCGAAGTGAAAAATATGGTAGCAAACATCATTAAAGAACTACCGGTAACATTGTCGGACATTAAAAGAGAAGCCGAGAAAGACGAATATATAAATTATATAAAATAAAAAAATTATAAATGACAAAAAGGTTCAGGAAATTTTTCCCATATGTAACGATGTGTTATTATATAGCGAGAGAGTAGTAATACCTAAAACGTTGCAGAAGAGGATTTTGAGAGACTTCCACACAGGACATCCGGAGATAAATCGGATGAAGTCTCTAATTAGAAGCTACGTATACTGGCGTAACGTGGACGTCGACATAGCTACAACAATAAATAGATGTGAAGGATGCCAGTTAGCGGCAAAATCCCCACCTATAGTACACAAACCTTGGCCGAAAACCGACCACCTATGGTTGAGAATCCACATGGACTTCGCTGGTCCAGTAGGGGAAAATTACTACTTAATTGTAGTAGATAGTTATACAAAATGGCCTGAGGTAATGCGTTGCAGGAATCCAACAACCAACAACTCAATAGGATTCCTACACGAGTTATTTGCACGATTTGGTGTACCAGACACACTGGTCACTGACAATGGAACTCAATTCACATCCACAGATTTAAGGAATTTTGTGACACGTTCCAAGTAAAGCATATCACTACTCCGCCGTAGCATCCAACATCGAACGGCCTCGTGGAGAGTTTCGTGGACATGTTTAAATGAGCGTCAAAAAATCCATTAGGATACCAACGGAAAAAGCTTTGCAGCAATTTTTGCAAATATATAGGATAACACCGCACCCTAATACCCCGTCAAACATATCACCAGTTGATTTAATGTTTGCCAGAAAGGTGAAATGAGCGTTTGATAAACTATTGCCAAGACAGGCAATTGTCCGAAACACTACACACATGATAAGAAAGAAATATAACTCGGGAGATCGAGTATATTTCAAGTGCTACAGGTGTAACACTTCTTACTGGGAATGTGGAGTAGTGGATAAACGCATTGGTGATTGTGCATACATGATTAAAAGTCCACAAAATATACATAAAAGGCACCTGAACCAAATAAAAAAACGCCACATTCAAGATGGTGATTATACAACAGCAGTCGAAGAGGAGGAAATCATGGACATCATATACGAATCCTTTAATTTGGAACCGCCTCAATATACACCTGAACCCCGAAGATTAGGTAGAAAAAGAAAGTTTAATGAACCATTAATGTTAAATCCCAAGAGAAAAAGATATTGAAATTTGTGCGACTTCAAATCTAGGGAGGAGGGTGTTGTGGTGGCACACATTCATTTGCATATGTGGATAGTAATTATACATAAATAGGAAGATTCACTTAGTCTGAATGTGTGTTCACCAGAAGCCACCGAAGGCCGCCGAGAGCAGATATGCTTCTCTAGCAAAGACTCTCTTATTTGACACCATTATGTAAATATCCTGTAAATATACCTTTTCCTAATACACTTCTTATTTGATCTACCTTTGTTTGCTGAGTCGTCATTTGTATTGCTTTCTATGTTACTTGTTTTAACCTGAAAACTTAACAAATATATATCATATATATGTATCTATAATATATATACATATATATAATGTATCACTATACGTAATCAGTTTTTTAAAAAGTCAACCATAAAGGAGCCTGTTCGTGACAATCACACATACACACGCAGACATTCAGCTTTATATATTATATATATATATATATATATAAATAATATATATACAAACAATATATTATATATATTACCGATCTTTATTATCTTGTCTTACCTAGTTTATTGCTTTCATCTTGAATTATGGAAATAATCAATTCTACTATTGGCTCTTGTTTTTTTTTGTTTTTCTTTTTTACATATTAAGATATATAGTACTACTAGGTACTCCTGCAGTATTTTACCCACCGATTTCACGATCTTAGCCGAGCGTTGACGAACGCTTTCGGCGTTAACGCCGACGAAAGCCGAGAATTCGGAGCTACGGTGCAAGAAGAACGCTAAAAGTATGTGAATAGCAACAACATTACACAAGGAAAAGATATTACACACACACACACACACACACAACAAAATGGATAAAATTAATACAAAAAATTTGGATAAAATAAATCACAAACACTTACCGTAAGTTTTTTTAAAGTAGAATAAATTTATTTTGTTGAATATTTTTTTTTTGGTTCATTTTTTTTTCCGTAGGTATTATTATACAAACACCGTGACAGCGTTAGGGTTAGGGTTAGGATTAGGGTTAAGGTTAGGGTTGGGGTTAGGGTTAGGGTTAATTCGCTGTCACGGTGTTTGTATAGTTTTACCCTTTTTTTGGGGGGGGGTAAGCAACAGTAATAAACACTTCAATGTTTTTTTTTTGTGTGTTTTTAACAAAACGTTATTAAACAGTAACAGCAATGTTTTGGGGGGTTTTTTTTTCAGTAATGTTTGGGGGGGGGACAACAATTACTGTTTATCTTTAGTTCCGACTGGAAGATTTTCTACTGACTGTAGAGAGGCAAAGTAGGGAGCAAAGGGTTTTCAGAGGATGTGGAAAGAAGCTCCTTCCCAAACCGGGTAGCCTTCCGCGATTTGATTTATTATGGAGACAAAAGAAGGGTTGTGTGTCCAAATTTTTGTCTCCACATAAATTCGCATAAATGTTTCCAACAGCTCCCGGGTTTTTTGTTTTTTTTTATCGCTAAATTAAATAGCTGAAATGAAAGGCTGTGTATTTTTACTTTGAACAATAAAATAACTGAAATGAAACGCTATGTGTGTAATTTCAATGAAAATTATTCGTCTGCTGCGCGTTCGTTTGAAGCGCCCTGATTGGCTGATAGAGTATCGTACCGCTCGCCATGTTCCGGCGTTTTCCGACGGATGTCGATCAACGCTCGGCTAAGATCGTGAAATCGGTGGGTAAAATACTGCAGGAGTACCTACTACTAAAATATACATATTTATCTGTATGTGCATATTTTTTGTATATATATATATATATATATATATATATATATATATATTGTGGTGTTATGAGTGGTAGAAGTTTTAGCATCTTTTATATTTTTTATATGTGAAACTATAAATATAATTTGCTGATTTCTTTATGTACTCTGACGAGAGGAATAATAAAAATAGCATTCTTTGAAACTCCGCGGAATAAGGACTCTGTAAATTGTTTTTTTTTTTGAGTATTCAGTCGAACCATAAATTTTGATTGTAAAATTCAACTTACAGTTTTAATTTTCTTTCTCTTATAATAAGCTCTACTCTCTTTTGCGTGTTGAGCTTTTTTAAATTCGGTTGGGATTAAATTTTCTATATATAAATACTGTTATTTATATTAGTTTGAAGTTTACCACAGCGTATATCAGGTAAACACCACATCCCTTTGATTTCATTAATATATATATATATATATATATATATATATATATATATATATGTATATATGCGTGTATGTGTATATATATGCATGTATATATATATATGCGTGTATATATATATGTATATATGTGTGTGTATGCATATGTATATATATATATATGTGTGTATGCATATGTATATATATGTGTGTATGCATATGTATATATACATATATTTGTGTATGTATATATATGTGTGTTTATATATATGTATCTATCTATCTATATATGTGTGTGTGTACATATACATGTTGCGGTTGTTTATCGACGTGTGCGACTATTTACATATAAAAACGGATATGTACATTTCAAATCTGTTTTTGCTCATTTACTTTCAAAGAATGAAAAATCAATAAACAATATAATTGCAACGATAGGATGCTGATAAAGCGGCATAAAAACGAGTTCCAATAAAGTAATCGATTAAATGATCTGCAACCTGAGATAAACATCATTTCATGTTGCATATTAATTATTTTAATTAGTTTCACAGAGTTCTTCTTGAAATTATCCATATATTTATTGGAATTACTGTCTCTTAACTTATCAGCGAATAAACACTGTGACCATTACAGGTGCGCCCTTACACATCTGACTAACCTAGTGGAATAAATTATAGTGCAGAGGCATAGATATTTGTTTTAGTGTTTAATTTATTACTAATCTCTATATTAATATGATAGCGCATGTATTATTTATTTTGTGTCATACTTACATCCGAGTGACTGTCGTTTAATTGTTATAGACTGTCATTTCTTGTAAGAAATAATGTTACCGAGAGTTCTTCATAAGTTTTGGTTTTCGCGTTCGATTCAAGCTGATGCACCCAAATCATATGGGTATATTTTTTTTTAGTTTTGATGCCGCAACTTTATAATAAATAAAAATCGATAGAACATTAACTCTACAATAATATATCCGAAATCTGCAAAAATTAAAATATCATATTTAAGTTTACTTTACGAGCGGGCTTTACCGGACGTTCGTACTAGCTTAGATAAATACTTTTGCAATTTTAACAAAAAGGAGCTACAACAATATCACAGCGTCTTCATTTAGGCTGAACATCTACAGCATGCCAACATCAATATATTACATATGAATTCGTACCCTCTGGAATTTTCACAGGACTTGCTAGTATATATTATAGATATATATTATGACTGCACATCTAAAAAAAGAAAGAATTAAGACTCTTAAAGTCGATACTAAAATTTTTCATAAGGACCCGTGTCGCAACGGATAGCTGTGCTAAATAATCATCAGTTTTAAGCGACAGTATTAATGTTCATCCTCAACACGGGCGATGCTAAGTATAGAAGTACGAATAAACTAAGACTTCCACCTGATTATAGCTTGCAAAACGAACAGTGCGGGCGCTACTCAAAATACAACAGCAAATTAGCTATTTAAGACTTCTACCTAGTCATGCCTGACGGAGCGAGAACATGCTACCGCCATGGAATAAATAAAAGGCTCTGTTTGAAATTCCGTGAAGATTACCAAGTTCAGCAGAAAGATTCCCGAGTTTGGCAAGATATACCTGAAGTAGGTCGGAGGTTACCTTGACCGAAACATTGTGAAAATAACATTCAAGATGAGAACAGTAGTCCGAAGAGTCCAAATGAATGTTTCTGAATTTTTTAAATGAGGATTTCCTTATTTAAAAAAATCAGAAACAGTTCATTTTTGTTTGTTTGTATTAAAAAAGAAATGCATTCAACTTGATAAATTATCAGAGTTTTATAATAAACAAGAATTGTGCTGTTCTTTGGGTGTCTTTACAGCATGCTGTCATAGAATAGCTTCTCACTATTTTATAAAGTCCTTCGTATTATTGCTGTATTCTACAAGATCCTTGAAGTTGAAGTTGTACCGGTTGGGCAGTAGAAAGTCTTTGTTGCGTCGCAGGTCGTTGAACCAGTTTTGTATCTCCAGTTATAAATATCTTTGGATCGTTTCATTGCTGTTCTCGGGCGATATAGTATTCCCTCTGTAGCCAGCATGCTTCAGAATCAGAAAATAGGGCTTCGCAAAGGGAATGTCTTGTCGGTAGGCGGAGAGCCATTCTCTAGCTATCTAGTCCACAATTATATTCTGAGATCTTCCTAATATGTTGGTAGGGGTTCAATATGGCAAAAGAAGCTTCTCTTTGACTTCAGTCGTTGGAGTGTTCTTTCGTGTTCATTGAGATAGAAGTCATCAGTGATAGCCTTTGTATATAGATATATAATTATGACTATAATTATTTCTTTATACCTTCAGACACTAGTGTTTCATCATTTCAGGAATCATCAGTTGGGGGAGTTACGATCAGAGCAAGTCGAGAGATTCGAACCCGACCACGAAACCATCCTTGACTACGTACACGGGACAAACCACATGGCCAGTTGAGGTAGTTGCCTGTCTAGCTGCACTGATGAGCTTTGAAACAGCGAAATAATACTGTATGTGGATGACTATATATATAATCTCTCTCTCTCTCTATATATATATATATAAAAAGCCATATCAGTTAAATCTTTTTAAAACTTTCGTTGAGCAAATCAAGGCATACGGACCAGATTAATCAAGGCAACATCGGTTGGGGGTTGGAAACAATGTGTTTGTTTACATTACATTGAAATTTCTGCATATTGGTATTATAGGGGAAACAGAGAACAAGGAGGAAAGTCAAAAGGGGAAAACGTATTGAGTGAAAGATTCTATCAGAATAAAAAGTATTCCGGTATCTGCCAATTGTGTAGTGCAAGGTTATTTCAGTTGGTGGGGTTACAAATGCAGTACGTTCATCGGAGAACATTCCGTGGAAATAGTTCTAAAGTAAGCACAAGGATACATCACAGTAGATGTGAACTTGGTAATAACCGTGGAACCTTTTAGGTTAGAAATTCTGTCTCGTATTCTGTCCAAGAGGAGAGAAGGCATCTACTTGTGTAGATGTCATATACAGCAGTACAACTCCATTTACAGAGGAATGGTGACTTTATATATAAGAAATAACAGGTTCGAGTAGTTTTTAGACCGATAGATTTGGTACTATTTTACTCTGTACTTATTCAACTTCCTGCCTGAGAATGCCTAAGGACCAGGAGTAAAAACAAACCTCTCAAGAACGGTGCTATTGGCTCCGAAAAGCGAGGACTAGGAGAGTTCTAACAATCCATTCTTTATCCCATTCTACATACATAGAATTTTCCAAACATTCGATCATTATCCTAAATGTATGCACAGTCGATTTGTTCCTTCGTTAGGAATAGACGGTGATATTAGTAAATGCACCCATCTCAGACGCGATTTTATCGGGAGGTCGTTTAACAACATCAGGAATAATACAGGTCCAAATATTGACCCAAAGAGCCACACATACGTTGACGTGATATTGTTCAAACGTACGGTTATCGGAAACAACTTATATTAAAATAAAACTTAAAACAAGATATCAAGTGTTTATTATATTAAAAACACATAACGTCCACATTGTATCTTTTCTGGTTTCTTGAACGGCAAGCTCAAGCATGGTTTGAAATAAACTGAATAAGTAATAACTATTGTAGAGAAAAGAAAATGATTTGCGAATATTAAATGCAGTTGTCCAACCAAAAACTGACAGCATCAATCAAGTTGAGGAATGTTTGAATTGTGAAGAACTTCGGTTAAATAATAGTATTAATCCAATCAGGTTCTTTATAGCGTGATCCTTTACTGTCAAGACGAAAACCTACAATTGAAAATTCAAAGAGATCAAGTATATTTTTTTATCGTGATTCTGATCCCTAATGTGTTCGTTTTTATCTCCCCGGGTATAAATATAAGCGTCCAAATGTTTGTCATCATACCCTTATATTATGTTAAAAACATTGCAACAGGGTTTGTTGAATAAATATGATTTTCAAGAATATATAATTGCTGCATTTCGTTCGATTTAATTAAAAAAAACATTTGTGCGTCATGTTAATTGTCTAAGCTTCTTGCTTAAATCTTCGAAATAAAATAAATGAAAATATACCACTATCAGCCGATCACTGAGATGTATGACCGACAGACGTGTTATATTAAATGTCTTAGTATGTTCTCGGGAAGACGTAAAGATGAGCCAGTTATTAGGGTCTTTATATCAAGAAAATCATGCCTGAGATGTTGGATGTGCTGTGTGGCTCCTTCTCCCAGGAAACGTCTTGACCTCTTCACCCTTGGTGGCATTCTGACTAGAATTTTCTTTGTTGTTTCAATGGAGGCATTTATGGCAGACACAAAAAAAACGACACGCAACACAATATATAAAGCATAACTATTTCATTTTACATTAGATACAATATATATTACAAAAAAACTTTTACAATTTAAAACTGGATAATAGGCTTTTCAAAGCTAATTAACCCAACTAGTTGTGAGAGAGAGGGTGCTCCCCATCTCGTTTACGGAGAGACAAAAATTATGGTGCTCACCTCATGACGGCCTGAACAGAAAGAAAATTATGGGAAGGCGTTTCTTTTTATCTCTACGCACATGGCCAAACAACCACTCGGCCATTCTGCAGAGTGTGTTAGAAACAGTGGTGACGGAGAAAATAGTGCCAAATCCCTCCCTATGCAATCCGAAATTTATGAGTATTCATAAATTTCAGATGTCCCTAATTTTCCGTGGATGGTGCGTCATCCGGCCGTCAGCGATCAATGCCCCCCATGCTCTTCGTTCCGTCAGGAACTCAGTGAAGCAAGTTATTTGTCCACCAGGCCCCTGGTAGACTGGTATACTGATTCAAATACCAGAGAGGGTAATCATTCTCGCCCTCCATCGAGGCAGTGCCTTCATGATTTCAGTTACTGGATATATGCTCACTTAAGCAACCAGTATAATATTTTTTAACAAAGCCGGATTTTACGTGGGTTCATCATGTCGACCTATACGTATTTCACTAAGCCGGATTTTACGTGAGTCTATCACGCCGACCTATACGTTTTTTAATTTATTCTGCATCAACTTTTAACATTATCTCAGTAACTGGATTTATGCTCTGTTCAGCAACCAGTATAATGTATTTTAACCAAGTCGGGGTTACGTGACTTCAGCATGCCGACCTATATACATATATATTTAGTTAAACCTCGGTCTTCAGAGGTTCTAATCAAATTTAATTCTGTTAGAGCAAGGAGTCTGCCGCCGAACGACCAATAAAAACTATGCGCCATGGAATATTTATTAATTATATAAAAATTAATTACAGAAGGGCACTCAGCCTTCATGAGTTGGAATACTCAAAGCAAAAGAATTTTAAAAAATAAACAATTCAGAAACCTGGTATGCATTAAATCAATGAAATATGGTGTTATTTTTTTTCTTACAAAAGAAAACATTTTCAAAAAATCATTTCAGAGCACCTCGGTCACAATTAGAATTTGTTTATTCAATCCAAACGCATTACAAGTTATTACATTCATAATTAACTTTTCCCAAATTTCCCAAATTTCAGGGTACATTAAAAAAGTATGTGTTTTTTTTTTCAAAACAACTTTCTTTACAAAAGATCATTAAAATTTCATTCCAAAACTTATAAATTATTTCAAGTATTTTGGTTCATTGTTAAAGTCAATTTTTCGTCCCAAAGGATCATTAAAAAATTCCGAATTTATGTTAGTTAACTTTTTTCCAAAGTAATTCATTTATTATTTTAAAAACAATCTTCTCAAAAGATCATAAATCTAAAATCGACCCATTTTTCACAATGAAATTCAAAAATTATTCCAAACATTTGGTTCATTATTAAGATTAATCTTCCTTAAAGATCATAGAAAATTCATTTTGAATCAATTTACTCTTTACAATGAGATTCAGAGACATCCCAAATTTTTTCATTTCGTAATTATTATCTTTAAAATTCAGTGTACATTTAAAGTTATTTAATTGCTTCTTAAAAATCATTTCTTCTTATAGACAGTTATCAAGGTCATTTCGAATTCATAAACTTTTCACGTTAATTAACGTTTTTTCAAAGTAATTAGTTTATTATTTAAAAAAACAACCCTCTTCCTAAGACCACCCACAAAGATTATTTCGAATTAATAAACTACCGCCACACATGGGAGCTATATTAGTAAACGACCAGTTCTGTATAGTTAACAGCTTGACAAAATTAAAGTTTAAATTAAAGTTTTCTAGACTGGGGAAATTTTTTCTTCTTAAGAATTAATTCAACTTTTCATAAATACTCCTGGTCAATATTTCAGAGAACTATATCAGACGGTCCAATTTAAAATAAACCTTCAATTAAAGAATTCGCTCGAATAATTCTTCCTTAAAAATCATCTAGAATTAAGCGAAAATTTCTTTCGTTAGTCAAATAATATTTCTTTAGAAATCATAAAAATTAAGAGAATATTCGAAATGTAATAGCATGCTTTTTCTTTAAAAACTATGAAAATTTCAGAACTTTTAAAAAAATTAACGCAATCATGTAACAGTTGTCTTTTGCAAATACTCGAAGATTTCAGCTCCTTTTATTCCTAATACAAAACAATCGAAGACATCATTTAATGTAATTTAACAAAGTATAAATAATTTTGTTCTTTAAAATTGGTAAAAAATTAAAAAAAAAATGTTAATTCGTTCTTATATGCCCGTTTGCAATCGGCCATCGGGGTTTAGCTATACAAAAACTAAAACGCAAGAGGAGAGGGAGAGAGAGGGAGATTAAGTGAAGGGGATGCGAAGTCCTCACTAGCTTTCCACTGTAACACAATTGTAAGGTCATCTCCACTCATCCTTTCCATGTGCGCCTATTGTTTTAAAAATATGATTGACAGATATAAGCTTGCTGGATTAAACATTGCCACGAGTTAAAAAAATAACAAAATAGAAAAAATCTTATTTTGATCAATTTTGTAAGGCGCTCACTCAAAAAACTTTCATATAATGCAATCCAAATTTTTATAAATACATTCTTTCTTTCCATTTTTTAACAGACAAAAATCAATAAAAAACATTATCAAATCAAAAAGTCCACTTATGTTTCGGCGTTAATTGTAATATAACATGAAAAACAACACATGAAACAGATAAAAAATGAATTGTCCATGACTTATGATTTCTGTCCATAGTTCACAAAACGAAATATTAAAGCAAGAATTGGACAGGCTATTTCCCTAAGAGAGTTTGCATTTACAGGATACTCTAACTTAACTTCTAAATCTGACCCCCAAGATCGCCATGGGCATGGAATATGTGCCTATATTAAAGATAGCTTTCCATGTGGTAGGGACATCTCCAGGGAAGATCCTAACTTACCCTATATGTGCTTCCGGGTTGCTTTGGCTCACACTACTGCATTTATATTTACTCTCTATCGCCCCCACAACAGCGGAGTTACTATCTTTCAAAGCATATCTGAGAAAATTGACCAAGTCCTATCTGTTTATCCTTCAGCTAACATTCACGTATGTGGAGACTTCAATGTTCACAACGTCGAATGGTTGACCCACTCAAACAAGACCGATGATGAGGGGAGGTTCTGTCATGATTTCTCCATTGCCTATGACCTCACTCAGATTGTTCAGGAACCCACCCCTGTGCCCGATAATGACGGCCAGTACGCGAGCCTACTAGACCATTTTCTCACAACTTGCCCTGAACTATGTTCAGTTTCTGTTCTGTCGCCTCTTGGATCTTCCGACCACTCTGTTCTATCAATTAAGATAAAAATGAAATGTAATAAGTCCCCAGACGTACCTCTCCATCGTACAGTATATCGATACACTAAGGCTGACTGGGATAGCTACCGTACATGTATATCTGATCTACCTCTGCATTCTATGTTTAAAAAGGATGTGTCCTCTATGGTATTAGACCTGACTGAATGGTTAATTGTAGGTGATGACCGTTTTATACCCTCGAAAAAGTTTCAGCAAAAACCTAACAGCCAGCCATGGTTCTCTCCAGAATGTGCTGCTGCCATTGTGCACAGAAATCACTTTTTCCACTGCTTCAAACGTAATAGATGTATGGAAACTAAAGCCGCTTTTAGGACTGCCAGCAACCATTGTAAGAAAGTAATAAAGAATGCAAGAGAGTTGTATGCTCAATCTGTTAAGTCAAAGTAGCTGAGCAGCGGCTTGGTTCCCACCAGTTTTGGCAAATAGCAAACAGAATCCTGAACAGAAGCGTGTGCTCCATCCCAACTATTTTCAATGGACCTGAGGTAATCTCGTCAGCATCAGACAAAGCCAAACTCTTGGTCAAGAACTTTGCAGCTAATTCTACCCTTTGCGACCAAGGCCGCCAACCCCCAATATTTCCTCCTGTATCAGAAAACACGCTATGTGATATACGTATATCTGTACGTGATGTTGCCAAGCTAATCAAAAACCTTGATTCCAGTAAAGCAACTGGCCCTGACGGTATTTCAATTATAGTACTCAAAAAACTTCAACCTGAACTAACGCCCATACTTACAAAACTGTTTAAACGTTGTCTTAAGGAGAATAGTTTCCCATCTCCCTGGAAAATATCGTCAGTATGCCCTGTATTTAAGAATTCAGGTGATCGCTCATCCCCCTCTCAGTACAGGCCAATAAGTCTCCTGTGCGTCATGAGTAAGTTGCTAGAATCTGTGTTAAATACGGAAGTAATCAACCATCTCAACAAAAATAACCTTCTTAGTGACACTCAATATGGTTTCCGTTCTGCTAGATCTACAGCAGATGTGCTTACAGTTATATCGCATAGGATTAGCAAATCTCTCGACGGTGGCAATCTTTCTAGGGCAATTGCTCTTGACATATATAAAGACTTTGATAGGGTATGGCATAAAGGTTTACTTCATAAGATCGCTAGCTATGGTATAGCTGGAAAAGTCTTCTCAATTATTAAATCATTTCGTTCTGATAGGTTCATAAGAGTAGTAGTTGAGGGGCAAAAATCAGAAGCTCACAGTATTAATGCCGGTGTCCCTCAGGGGTCCATCCTGGACCCAACTCTTTTCCTGATCTATTTTAATGATCTTCCAAATCACATCCTTACATCATTTGTAGACATTTATGCTGACGACACTACCATTTATGGTAGCACATCTAAGACAGTAAACGACCAAGTTCTCTCCGATTCTCTCTCCTCTGATCTTGTGCACGAAGTACAATGGGGAAAGGAGTGGCTGGTTACTTTTAATGCATCTAAAACCAAGCTTCTCTCTTTACATCATCAACATTCTAATCCACATCTGGCATCAATTGAAATTAATGGCTCTCGTCTTCAGGAGGCCTCATATTTTGTACAAGCTTCTGGGCTTGACCATTACTCCTGATCTTAAATGGAACACGTACATCAAATCTGTTGCCAAGGCCGCTGGAAAAATGGTGGGATCTTTCTATCGATCCGGTAAATATCTCACTGCTGATGCTATTCTCTATCTATATAAGAGTCAGGTACGTCCAAGGATGGAATACTGTTGCCACATCTGGGCAGGAGCTGCTAGAAAGGACTTGTCCTGCCTTGATAGAGTTCAAAATAGACTTCGTAGCCTCGTAAGAGATGTCCTTTTCTCCTCCTTGCAACCTCTATCTCACAGAAGAGATGTTGCGAGTTTGTCTCTGATGTATCGTTATTTTCATGGAAAGTGTTCGACTGAGCTTCAATCTATGGTCCCCCCTCGCCAAACTTTCACAAGAAACACTCGCCTAGCTGTAAACACTATCAATAATTCCCCCCACTCTTTATCTGTGCCTAAACCTAAACGTAGATTCCATGAACAAAGCTTCTTTCTTAGAACCGCACGCCTGTGGAATTGTCTTCCGTTTTCCTGCTTTCCGGCTGACTACAATATGGTTGTGTTCAAGTCTAACGTAAATAAGTTCTTGATGAGCCGTTCCATATAAGTTATCAAATTTACCGAATTTTCATTACTAATGATTACTATATTGTCCAATTTCTACTGTACACTCTTTAATCCTTATCCTTGAGTGGCCTCTTGGCCTTGATAATGTGGTGATGCCTATGTAAAAAAAGAGTTCTATTTTTTCAAATCTGAAACAAAGATCAAATTAAAAATTTTAGGTATTTTTTCTTTCTTTTAAATTTACTTTTCGAGCATTGTTTGAAGGGTTCTTTTCTTTTTCATGTAACACAAATATGCATTGCATATGCACATATATATTTTAAGAGAGCCAGAAAGAGTGAGAGAGAAAGAGATATTGATATCTCTTTTTGCATAATCTAGATACACTTTTTTTCGCCTCTGTTTTTTTCTTTGTGTAAAGTGACACATTCGTTTTTTTTTCGAAGGGTTATTTTTCAATACTTTTTTAAAATCGATCTTTTGTTTGCATTGTTTTCGGTAGGTGCAAAAACAATTATTTTTCAGGTTCTGAATTTTTTCTTTGAGTGCGTTTATTTTTTGGGGTTTTCTGCGCGCGTGTGTTGTGCTCTGCCATTTTTTTAATTTTTGCCTGAAATATTTCTTCAGTTCGTTCAGTTTTTTAAAAACCGTGGACCGTTTTTTTATTCGATTCGTGTAATGGTTATTATTTTTGGTTGTGCCGTGAGTTTTAGGGTCGAAACTATTTCCATGCTGAGAAACAATATATCCTGGTCACTGCACCATTTAGAACACTATCAGCCGGTCACTGAGGTGTATGACCGACAGACATGTTATATTAAATGTCTTAAAGTGGTCTCGGGAAGACGTAAAGATGGGCCAGTCATTAAGGTCTTTGTATCAAGAAAATAATACCTGAGATGTTGGATGTGCTGTGTGGCTCCTTCTCCTTCTTGACCTCTTCACCCTTGGTGGCATTCTGACTAGAATTTTCTTTCTTCATTTTCCGGACCGCTTTGTTGTTTCAATGAAGGCATTTATGGCAGACACAAGACAAACGATAAGCGACAGAATTGTAATATATATAAAGCATAGCTATTTTATTTTACATTAGATACAATATATATTACAAAAAACTTTCACAATTTAAAACTGGACAATAGTATTTTCAAAGCTAACTAACCTAACTAGTTTTGAGGGAGGGGTGCTCCCCACCTCGGTTACAGAGAGACAAAAATTATGGTGCTCACCTCATGACGGCCTAAACAGAAAGAGGGAGAGCTCTAGTAAAGGGAATTATGGGAAGGCGTTTCTTTGTTTCTCTACGCACATGCCCAAATAACCCCTCTGCTATGCTGCAGAGTGTGTTCGAAACAATGGCACACGGAAAAAGTGCAACAAAAAGATGGAGGGATGAATGAATGCAAATGCGTGACACCCAAATTGCAAGGAAACCATTCAATTTTTAATCCTCTATCCAATTAGATTATCACAATTTCTATTTAAAATTTACTACAGTTTATGTAAATTAAAATTGAATATGAAAAGTGTGTATATATTTGAAAATAGAGAAATTAACAGGCACAAGTTTGTGTTATTTGGAATATACGAATTACTGCTCTAACATTCGTTACATTCATAATGTCTCGGCCGATGTAACCTCTGTGCATTTTTCGACTATACATGATTTTTATAAACAGTTTAGTTTCAAGCTCTATACATATTCCAAAGTTACACTATTAAATTCTCAAGATCGAAAAGATGCACCCGACAAAGGTCAAAGGTTGTCTCGACAGAAATGTTTTAAAGATGGAATAGTAGTTGGAAAAATTCAATAATCTAACCTACGGAAATTAACGTTTCTTTCGACAATTCTTTTTAGTAAGGAAACATTAACGAAAGTGAGATTTCATACTGAAAGTATATATATATATATATATATATATATATATATATATACATAAATATATATATATACTATTATATAAAAAACTTTGTGTGTGTGTGTTCGTTCTCTATGGACTCGAAAACGGCTGGGCCGATTTTGTGAAATTTTACACAAATGTACTTTACGTGGATGGCAGTGTTTTTAGATCGGTTTTGCATCGAAATAACTTCGCTAAGTATCGATAATCAAAATAATCCGATAAAAGAAGAAACATGCGATTTTGACCAGAGTTAACACCTTACACAATCATATAACAAATGCATATGAGAAGTTTTATTACACATTGCATATGAAATAAAGAGTAGGTTCTTCAGTTTGATAGGGGCACGTTCAAAATTTTTCTGTTCAGGGCACAATTGAACCATGATATTTGCCTCTTGCATTTTAAACTTCAATCCAAGCAATTATAGATAACAATTTTATAAAATCAACAGGTTTTCTACAGTGCAATGTAGACTATAATGTATAGTTAACTAAGTTATGTGAGCTTCCCCCGGTACACCACGATGGGTCCTAAAATAGAGCTACAATCGATCGATTTGATTGAAAAAAAATAGGCGATTTCAGATTTCGATGACAATAAAAATATGGGAGTGTGAAACATTCGCTGGTCATCATTCAATCCCGAGCAACGTCAGGGTCACTCTGCTAGTATATATTTGAAAAGAAAAGCAATTTTTATGTATTCAATTATGAGCATGAAAAATGACACAACCTTATATTTACAATGATGTCATAATCGAAAACTTAAATTGTTCGATACCCTTTTTAGTCAACATCGTAGAACTTAAAAATAAACACAAGCTCAATTAATTATCCGCAAGGAATCTTGAGTAGCTGATAATCGATTTTTATCGATTTTATTTCTTTTTCCTATATTAATAAAATTGTGTAACTACTTCCGTATACATCTCTTTCCCCTCTCTACTTGACTTGCATATTATTATTATTATTATTATTATTATTATTATTATTATTATTATTATTATTATTATTATCTATTTATTAATTTGCTTGTACGTACGGTGTCACGTCATCATCATCGCAAACATTAATTAATGAAACGCGTCATCATCATCGCAAACATTAATTAATGTGAATTATCTCCCTTTATTGTTCACTCTTTATTAGTTAAAAAATAATTAAACCCTTTTATTTTCCAAACTTCCCGAACAACAACAACAACAACAACAACAGCAACAAAAATATATATATATATATATATATGAACTGTCTATTTATGGTTCTGGATTATTTAAAAAAAACGAACTCGTAACGTTAAATGTAAAAAATATATTTATTACTGAATAAAATAGAATACGGAACGGAACGCTTATTCTATTTTATTCAGTAATAAATATATTTTTTACATTAAACCTTACGAGTTCGTTTTTTTTTGTTTTTTTTTGTTTTACTGTGCCACTTTTTTTTTTTTTTAATTTACTTTGGAGTAAGCCTTACATAACAAAAAATATGTTTCGAAATAAATGTTACAAAAGTCAAGAATAACTTTATTAAATAAATCACAAAAGTTACCATTCGCAGTAACACAGAGTCAAAACATATTTTACGTCTTGTTCTGTTTTGCTTTTGTTTTACGGTATATCAATCCTTTTTCGTGTTATTTAATGCCGAATCGAGTAATTTTGTAACATTTATACAACTTCACGTTGATTACATAGTTATTACTTATTTTTTTGTTCGTTTTATTTTGCTTTTTTTACAGGCATTCATCATCTTCTAATGCCCACCGACAGGGCATACATATTTAAATACTATAAAAAATGGACACAAATTTTTTTTTTTTAATATGAAATAAAACACTTGGTTTCATTACTTACGGTTTAATTTATTTAAAGAAATATTTATTTCCTATTTAAAGATTTTCAGTATATTTTATTTAACTGAAGAAATATTTATTGTTCATACATATATTTTTCTATTATTTTTATTACATTGTTAGGTAAAGTTTCAGAATAGTTAACCCCACTCTCCATATTAAGAATGGCTTTCGGCATGATTCTTACAATAGCGGTATCAAAGTTTTTTTTTTTTATTATTATTTTAAAACAAATTATAAAAAAAAGATACAAGACCATTAAATTTTTTTTCATTAAATCGCTATTTAGGAGAAGGTTCAAAATAGTTAACCCTTCTCCCCATAACCGTTTTTTTATGCAGTAAAATACTGTTTCAATAATTATGGTTCAAATAAATATTTATTCCTTATTTAAAGATTTACAGTATAATTTATTTAACTGAAGAAATATTTATTGTTCATACATATATTTTTCCCTTATTTTTTTTACATTGTTAGGTAAAGTTTCAGAATAGTTAACTCCCCTCCCCATATTAAGAATGGCTTTCAGCATGATTCTTACAATAGTGTTATCAAAGTTTATTGATTTTTCGGGTTTGTATTACTGTACACATAGATTCGAAAACGTTGTCAAAAAACAAATATATAACAAATAAATGTTATCAAAGGCAAGATAAGTTACTTTTCTACCTAACTGGATATATTTTTGTGTTTTTATTCAATGTAACATATTTATTCAGCTCGAAAAACATACAGTGTTTACCGATGTATTCGAAAATTCAAGATGGCGTCTCACACCCTCTTTAACATGGTAAGTTTGGAAAAAGATGTTATGAATAAAAAACTACACAAAATACTATTAAAAACCCGCCGAATATATGTCAACCTGTGTCTCGGTAACATATATTGAGCGAGTTTTTAACGGTATTTTATCCGGTTTTTTATTTATAACACCTTTTCCCAAACTTACCATGTTAAAGAGAGAATCACCCATCATCTTGAATGTTCCAATACATCGGTAAACACTGCATGCTTTTCGAGCTGAATAAACATGTTACATTGAATAAAAACACGAAAAATATATCCAGTTTGGTAGAAAAGTAACTTATCTTGCCTTTGATAACATTTATTTGTTATATATTTGTTTTTTGACAATTTTTTCGAATCTATGTGTATAGTAATACAAACCCGATTTTTCTTATTTAACAAAAAATTATAAAAAAGATACAAGAACATTTTAAACATTTTTTTCATTAAATGGTTATTTAGGTGAAGGTTTAGAATAGTCAAACCCTCTCCCCTTATTAAGAATGGCATTTTTATTATTTCAGCATGATGCTTACATTTTTCTTAATATAAAAAAAAAGATACAAGAAAATGTTAAGCTTTTTTTTTTTTTTACTTAAAATGTTAGATCAAAGTTCGGAATTCGCTTCAATTGTCACAAGCAGACGATATCGATTCAAAGGAGGTAATTCGTCAACAATTGTTTTAGCCGAATTTTACGGTAAAGTGTAGTGGACTGGTGGATATATTATACATATCCCCCAGGTTGTATGTATTTGCTTCCCCACTGAGCAAATTAGGCACAAGGCCGTTTTTTAATGTGGAGAGTGAGAGAGGGAGGGGTAGGGAAATGGGGACCAGCTCCCGATGGGTGGGAAATGGGAGTTTGATAGGAACTGTTGGTATGAAGGGTTGCCCCTACATTGACCAAGGTATATATGTGGGGTTACCCCCACATATGGTCTTTGCTTGCAGTATCTGTCGGAACAGATGGTATTTATTTGCTCCCCCACCGAGCAAATTAGGCACAAGGCCAATTTTTAATGTGAGGAGTGAAGGGAGGGGGAAGGGAAAAAGGGGACCAGCTCCCGAGAGGTGGGAAATGGGAGCTGGTTAATGATCAGGCATGTGGGGTTGCCCCCACATCTGGTCTTTGCTAGTCATAGCTAGTCATAGCTTGCAGTATCTGTCGGAACAGATACTACACTTTGATCTTGTCGCCCGGCCAGCAAAGGGCGGGGGCCAGTGTATATACGTATCCCCCAGTTATTCATTTGATAAAAGCAATTTTAATGAGCATGGTTCTTCTTGCCAGGCAATGGGTTTGCCTGAACCAACAGGTGATCCTCCAATAGATAATATGACTCGAAATACAAACTGGCCTAATGTTGAATTGTTAAACAATGAACAATTAGAGGTCTTTAATGCTATAATCAAGGCTGTCATGGCAACTGAAAAAGAAGCCCCACACAACAATTGCTTCTATTTAGATGCCCCAGCCGGATCAGGAAAAACCTTTTTATTCAACATGTTATATGATTACTTCACCTCCAGCAGTACTGTAACTGCCACTGCGGCATTGCTGCAATGCTACTAACTTCAGGGAGAACACTCCACAGTACATTCAAACTACCTTTACCTCTGACAGAAACCAGTGTCTGTAACGTTTCTCCTGTATCAGAGCATGCTTCTTTTTTGAGAAAGGTAAAGGTATTCATCATAGACGAAGCCTCTATGATACCTAATCATGCACTGCTTGCAATAGATAGATGTTTACAAGATATAATGGCTAACGATAAACTATTTGGTGGAAAATTTCTCATATTTGGAGGTGACTTCGCGCAAATTTTGCCAGTAGTGCCACATGGATCACCTAAATCTATTATAGATACCTGTCTTAAAAGATGCCCATTGTGGCATCATTTCAGTCAATTACAACTAACACAAAACGTCAGAACTAACATAAATGAACAGGAGTTTTCTAGATGGCTCCTTCATCTTGGTAATGGTACACTAACGAGCAGTCTTAATGACGTTCCTGTAGATGTCATAGATGTTCCTGATGATTCGGTATGTAATGGTTCTCTAATCTCAGAAATATTTGATTGCAGCCCTCAAGAAATGGAAAATAGAATCATCATGACTCCAAAAAATACAGAATGTTTAACAGTAAATGTAGAAATTCTAAATAATCTTCCCGGGGGCATAAATACATATTTAAGTACAGATTACATCTCCGATGATGATGCTGAACTTCAAAATTATCCTATCGAGTTCATAAATTCATTAACTCCATCTGGAATGTCACCTCACCGAATTAATGTGAAAATAGGGGCAATAGTAATGCGACTGCAAAATTTATCCATAGATCAAGGACATTGTAATGGAACTAGGATGAAAATAAAAGAATGTCATCAAAACAGCATCATTGCTATTTTAATTAATGGATCTAATAGAGGTTCCACAGTTATCATTCCAAGAATTAAGTTAAAGCCAAGTGATACAAATGTTCCGTTTGCATTTCATCGGATACAGTTTGCAATACGATTAGCACATTCACTGACCATCAATAAAGCACAAGGCCAAACTTTGAATAAGGTTGGTATATATCTTCAACAACCTGTATTTTCTCATGGTCAACTGTATGTGGCATGTTCAAGAGCTCGATCTAAGCACAGTGTGAAATTTAAGGTAATGCAACTGCATGGAAATGATAATCAGGGAAGAAAGCGTGGTGTAACATATACTAAGTATATTGTTTACCGTGAAGTGTTATGAAAACAATCAGGAACAGCTATGGAATCTAAAAATTAACTTGGATGTAAATATGATTTTGGAAATTTTTTTTTTTAAATTGCTTTCCTTATATTTAAAATTCATAATTTGATGAAAAAGTAGTGTACAGTTTGTTTAACTTTACTTAATTATATTACATTGACATAAATTTGATAGGTACAACCTACCTCACATCATTTTGATTATCGAAAAGTCAAAATTTAACTGTACTTCGTAAGATTTACAGAAACACTTCATTTTATATGCATGTAATACACAAGAATCTGAATATTATAACAGATTACAATGTTTTTATGGAAAAAACTTTTGTACAGAAAATTCAAAGTGTTCTATTTATATTATCAGGAAGTTGTGATGCATTAATTGAAATCTATATCAATAATTCGACTTAAAAAATATTTGTGAATTTCCAAATCTTCATTGAATAAAATTCAAAATAAATAGAAAAGTCTATTGCATATGTAAAAGTTGATGGTTGCTTATTTAACTTCATTAAAAGCTATCAAAGTCAACCAAGAGCTGCTCAATATTCTGGCTTAATGGATCATTTAGCGAGGAATGAAGATGGCGATTCTGGTGTACCAGTTATTCTACCATCTTCATTTACAGGAAGTCCTAGGAATCTTCAACAACTGTATCAAGATGCAATGGCAGTTTTCTGTAAATATGGAAAGCCATACCTATTCCTTACCTATACATGTAATCCAAGATGTCCTGAAATATTAAACAACTTGGGGTCATCAGAACTTTCACAAAATCGATGTCAACAATGTCACACAGTTTTTTTTAAAATTTACAGTCTAACTCCCCAGAACCTGCTGACTGACCACTATTCTCACTCCAAGCAGCTGATTGACGTCCCTGTCACCGCCTCAATCATCACCAGCACTTCCTGACAATATCAACAGCATCAGTTACGATCGCATTGACCTTCAATAAAAGTTTAAACTAAAGTTCTCTGTTCTACTTGCTTCCATACGTTCATTTTTGTAATATAACAATAAGGAATTTCTTACTGATGTGTTTTAAAAGATTTTAACTACCGTGGAATTTCCACGGGTCCTGCTAGTTATTATTATTATAATTAGGAACTGGGTATTAATGAAATAAATATTCGAACAGGGTAAAATAAAAACTTGCAAAATCTTATTAAAGTGATTCAATTACAAAATTAAATCCACCACAATGCATTTCCGATATTCATAAATAAACCACGTTAACCTTTTGTTAAAAAGGTTAGAAAAATGAATAACTTCACACCTAACCGACATTTTAAAGAGATCTGGAAGCTTTTAACCTCTCAAAAAGAAGTCATTTTGGCTTTATAATTCTTAGAAAACTCTTACATATAAAACGATTTAAAAGTTGTGAAAGCTAATTTCATCTAATAACCTTAGAGATAAAAATATTACTTCAACAAAACTATAATATTATGGCGACTTTGTTCAATTGATAACAAAAACATCCTTCGTAGAGTCAGCTTGCTTATTAATAAAAAGGTATCCGTTATCGCCTGTTTGATAAAATACACACACAGCCGAAGAACCATTCATATTAATAGACAGGTATTTTTCCAGTCAAATAAGTTTCTTGTGCATTCTTTGATTTGCATTTTCTGTAAAACTGTGAAAATATCGTAGGTCGAGGAGTATATTTTAGAGTGTGACTGCCGTATAAATATCATGTGATCGAATCTCATCTTTCTGACACGGCGCCGCAAAATACTGGACGTCAAATATTAATACCCTTCTGTGCCTAACGTGTTGAACCCAGGTTCCTATACGATGTTTAGGAACTTGTGGCTTACTGCAGATATGTTTGAACTGATTAATAATCGGTCGCAACATGCATTAGGCATTAATTGTTTGCAGAAAATTAATTACATTGACTTGGGAGATATAAAATCGTCGTAATATTAATGAAATAGATACGCTTAACTGCTACACTTCATTTGTAAGAATGTTTCCAAGCTACTACGAAATTGAAGTTCATTAATTTATATAATTAAACTATGGTCAACGTTTAAATCATGGTTGTCGTGGTCTATTTTAGAATCATCTTTAAAAAGCTGAAAGCTTTTTGAAGATGATGACCAAAATATTATATTATGTTCTGGCTTTTCTAGAAAAAGTATATAGCATAAATCATTTAAGTCAGAATACCGAAGAAACCGCAAATAACCTAAAAAGGTAAAGATACATTCTTCCAACATCTTGCATATTGTAATCTTATTTTTTTAACTTCGTATTTGCTTATTTCATTTTGCAATTTATCTGCAGCATTGTGTCGAATTTTGATTCTTAAATTTAATACCACATACCATACATTCAGTAATCTATATATCTATAAAGAGAAATTGTATGTGTGTGTGTGTACATTTCCCTACCAAACTACTGTCAATTTTCAGTCTACAGACTCGAGTTAATACATGAGAGGTATTGAGATGTAAAAAATCTTTTTAATAATTTTCGGCCAGAAATTTGGCTTTCAAGAGGTCACAGTTCAACGATGTGACCTTCGAAAACTACCAACGTCGTCCGCCAATTTTGGGCCAAACACTTGAAATTTAAGATGTAGGTTAGTTGGACATGGATCAAACTTTAATTTGATTTGAGCCTAAATCAATAAATGTTAAGGGGTCAAAATTAGGGTCAAAGTTTTTAAAAATTGTCCTCTGCGGCCTCTACCAAATGATTCAGCCAATTTTTAGTCTAAACATTTGAAATTTTACAGAAAGTGTATTACAGCATAGGGCAAGATTTTAATCGACTTTTGACCGAAAATTTGGCTGCTAAGAAGTCAAAAGTCAAAAGATTTGATCTTTGCGGTATCTAGAAAACGATTCAGCCAATTGTGGGTCTAAATATTTGAAATTTTACATAGAGGGTATTAAGATATGCAGCAAACTTTTGAATCAATTTTGGGCGAAAATTTGGCTGCAAGAGGTCAGAGTTGGAAGCGTTGAGCTTCGCAGACTCTACCAAACCTCTCCGTTAATTTTGAGTCTAAACACTTGAAATTTTAGATGGAGGTTACTTGGGCAGGAGTCAAACATTTTAATATATATATATATACATATGCACATAAGGTTATGAACAGTACATAGGGCGCAGGCAAAGCCGGGCTGAACTGCTAGTATACAATAAACATGCTTACATATATCAACTCAGTCTCGGTCGCTTCAGCAAATGTGAAATTGGATTTAATGAAAAAAAAGCAGATTTTTGTAATATAAAGGTTTCAATATATTTTCAGATAGAGGCTTAGAACAATAATACAAATATGTATTTTTTAACTGGAAATAATATTGTAGTTACTTGATTATGAAATTGATTAGAAGTGCTTAATTATGCATATCTCTGTAAGCTACATTTTAAACACCGGATATCGTTTGATTTATTATAACGCGTGTTTATCCATAGTATTAAGGTTTATGCAATACTATACATTATAGTATACTCTTTACGATTTTAGGTATGTGTATATGCTTATAGTTGTACTCAAAGCATTCACTCCCAAACCGATTATTAAGTATTTTAAAACACTGCTCTTAGAGTAACTGTGGATCATATTTAATGCAATTTAGGTTGATGAAAGGACGAGTAAAATGGTTTAAAATTCATTCGGAAAAATTTATATGGATCTAATTTTTATGAAATTGGAATAGTTATTGCACATCAGTTAATAATGGATATTCCGAAATTTATGCTTCTCTTAAATATTTTAAGTGATTGTAGCAGCATATGCGCAAAATACCCAATCGAAAATTCAAATAATTCAAATTTGACTTTAATTTGATCCATAATCTTTAGATTTCTTAAGATCTCTTAAGCTCAAGCAATAATTTTAAACTTTTTATAAAACCGAAACCATGCAATGAATTTCAGTCAAAATTAGAAAAAATATCTTAGATCTAAGTTGATAAAAACGTGTGGAAACTTAAGTGGGTATTCTACTATATATATATATATATATATATATATATATATATATATATATATATATATATATATATATAATAAATAGCAAAAAGTTATATGCTACAATTCATGATGTTGACCATCTTATAATGTATTCCTTTAATTCAGTTGACTTATACAATTCTTGACAGTATCTGTTTAGTAGTTCAAAATCAATCACTTTATTATTATATCAATCAGTGAATCTATTATGTCCTTAACTCATAAGAAATAGCAACAACCAATTCGTCAAAAGGAAATGAAGTGTAGATTTGACATGATTAAAATGTGAACAATGGAAGAGAAGCTGCAAATACCTTTATATTTTTCAATTACGTCATATTGAATTTTTATCAAACAATGAATTTAAATACTGATAGCATATAGGATGGCAAAATATATCTAAATTAATATTTAATATAAACAATGAAAGCAAGTATGTTAATGTATTTCACATAATATATTACTTTACTGTGGAGTGATAAAAAAGAGCGTACATCTATATTATATAATTAGGAGTAGAGGAAGAATTAAATATCAAATTAGTATTATAAATAGACATGGATCATGATATTATTACTTAGTTTGATAGTAATGTTTATAGATGGTAAAGTTCAGTTTGTTAAGTAAGGTAATTTATAGATCAGAAAAACTAAATGCTAATAATCATAATATTTAAAATGTATTTAGAGTAATCAGACTCCAAATATTGATCTAAAAATAAAATGTATATGATGCAACAAGTGATTATTAATTGATTGATAAGTGTTTTCAAATGTTTTTAATTGTCAGAATGAATGTAAGAATCAATGTTATAGTTATAATAAGATATATCTATTGAACATATATTAAGATAAACTATATGTTTTTAATATATATATATATATATATATATATATATATATATATATATATATTCATTAATATAACGTCTATAAATTAATTTCGGAATTATTAGTTAAATTTAATAAAAATAAATAAATAAATAAATAAAAATAAATAACAATAAAAATTTAATGAAAAATAATTCTCAAAATTAGTAACATATCCAAGAATTATGAAAAATGATAATATGTTATTTAATGCATTAGTGTGTTTGCAGTGAAATAATCAGACCAGACAATATATCAAAGTTATTATTTCAGTAAGTGGGGCGATGATGTGGGTTAAAATAATGAAAAATGATTGTCGACATAAGTAACATATCCAAGAATTATGAAAAATGACGAAATGTGACTTAATTGTTGGTTGTGTTTGAAATGAAATAATCATCTCAGATAATATATCGAAGTTATTATGTTTGTAGTGGGTGGTTGATAATGAGGGTTAAAAATATGAAAAATAATTGTCGAAATGTGTAACATATCAAAGAATTAAGAAAAATGGTGGAGTGTGAGTTAATTGATAGTTATGTTTTTTATGAAATAAGCAGCCCAGAAAATATATCAAAGTATTGTTTTAGTAAGAGAGGGCGACGAGGAAGGTTTAAATTATAAAAAATTATTGTCGAAATTAGTAAGATATCCAATAATTACGAAAAATTACGAAATGTGATTTAATTGATTGGTGTGTTTGTAAGGAAATAATCAGTTTAGACAATATATCAATGTTATTATTTAGTAAAGAGGGAAGGGCAAAAATGTGGGTTAACATTATGAAAAATGATTGTCGAAATAATAAACATATCTAAGAATTATGAAAAATAATTAAATATGATTTCATGCATTAGTGCGTTTGTAATAAAATAATAAGTCCAGACAATATTTCAAAGTTATTATTTTATTAAGAGAGGGCGATAATGTGGGTATAAATTATGAAAAATGATTGTCGAAATTAGTAACATACCCAAGCATTATGAAAAATGATGAAATGGAGGTTGATTGATTAGTGTGTGTGTAATGATATAATCAGCCCAGCAAATGTATCAAAGTTATTATTTTAGTAAGGTTGGTACCCCGTTGATTTAAATTATAAAAAAATATTGTCGAAATTAGTAACATATCCAGGAATTACGAAAAATGATGAAATGTGAGTTGATTGATGTATGTGTTTGTAATGAAATAATCAGCCTAGAAAATATATCAAAGTTATTATTTTAGTAAGGTGTGCGATATGGTGAGTTTAAATGATGACAATTATTGTCAAAATTAGTACTATATCCAAGAATTATTAAAAATAAAAATGATGAAATGTGAGTTAATTAATAGTTGTGTTTTTTATAAAATAATCAGCCGATACAATATATCAAATTTACTATTTTAGTAAAGGGAGAGGCAATAATGTGGGTTGAAATTATGCAAAATTATTGTCGAACATAGTAACATATTCAATAATTATGAAAAATGATAAAATGTGAGTTAATTGACCGGTGTGTTTGTAATGAAATAATCAGCCCATGAAATATATTAAAGTTATTATTTTAATAAGGGGGCAGTACAGTTTTAATAAAAAAAACTAGAATATAATTGCGCCTTCATTCATGCTGAATAGAACGCTCACAACATGGCCAAAAACAGGAAAAAACATAGGAAAAATGCTGCTGTGGAATTTCTACAGGTCCTGCTAGTGTTTATTAATACTAGATTGTATGTAGAACTGAGAAAAATTTGTGAAATGTAAGAATTAAAATTATTACTTTCAATATAATAAATAATGATGGTGCTGATATTGATAACAATATAAATAAATATATAAGAAAATAAAAATTAAAATAAATGTCAGTAACCAATTAATTTACAATTAAACATTAACAGATATGAAGTATAACTTAATAACTTATGACTATCGATTGAAATAATTTTAATACTAACATTTTATATTGGAAAGATTAGTAAATAAATGTATAATATAAATCGATTTATTTTTTTTAATGATATTAAGTAAAAGACATCAAAACTATATTAAAATTACTTATGTGCATATCTATGCATTATGAGTATTTATAATATGAATGTTGAATAAAATATATATATATATATATATATATATATATATATATATATATATATATATATATATGTAAAGTTAATATTTCGTTAGATTTGTTCCAAGGGAGGTAACTATACCTCACTTTGATTAAGTAAAATTAATTATTTACAATAACGATGAAATGGAGTTTTCAGTTTAAATAGTTTATAGGTAAACTTAACAAAACGTGAGTATAGTTTTTGAATTGTATGATTTCAAAATTATAATTGTAATGATTAATAAGTTTGATTATAACAGAACAGCCAATTAAATTGAATTATGTATGGTTTTCAATTCAAATCACTTGATTAGCTATGATAACCGAATGATCAATCGCTTTTTAGCCTAGTTTAGTTTCGTATATACAAACATGTATAATAATTTATGGATATTATTTTCATAAGTATGTATACACAAATTAGAATTAATAAATTTACTAATTATTAAATAAAACATTTTGGTAGAAGATTCCTAAATTGATGTATATTATCAGTACGAATAGCTAGTTTTAATGACTTTGTTTGATAAAAATTCAATATGGCGTTATGGAAAAATTTAAAGATATTTGCAGATTCTCTTCCAATTTTCGGATTTTAATCATGTCAAATCACACTTCATTTCCTTTTGACGGATTGATTGTTGCTATTTCCTCTGATGAGCTAAGGGCATAATAGATTCACTGATTGATATAATAATTAAGTGATTCATCAACTGCATTAAAGGAATAAATTATAAGATAGTCAACATCACGAATTTTATAATATAACTTTGCCATTTAGCTTCTTAAATAAGGATTGATATATATTATAAGAAAATAAATTTCTACAGAAATATATATATATATATGTGTGTGTGTGTAGTGCTGCTAAAAGAATTAGAAATTCATTAAAAGGATACTTATCGGGATAATGCAAAACTCAACGAGTAAAGTGAAGCTTATTTAGAAAGAAAACATAAAAATAGGTATTCCGAAGCCTAATGCTTCTCTTCTGATGAGAAGACTTAGGCTTCGAAATACATAGGTATAAAATGCAGATATATCCCCGTATCCTAATTGATGTAATTTCCCTCGCGAATGAACGATTAAATTTATATATATTATATATATATATATATATATATATATATATATATATATATATATATGTGTGTGTGTGTGTGCGTGGAGGCTATATAGTATATTTCATAATTTATTTATCATTGCATTAAAATAAATAACATTTAACACAGGGAATCTATTAATGAGAGTGTCAGATAAAGTCTGAATGCGTGTTATCTGTGTGCCGAATTCTGTTTATGGTTTGTACCACAGCAGATCCATTGAGGACAGATTCGGTTTTGATCATATTCTTGGCATAGGAAGGAAAGGCAGATTAAAAAAAAATATGAGAAAAGAAATTCACTGTTATTTTTTGTTTTTGGTTAATTCGGGATTTTATTGAGACCACCTATCCCACGGAGTTCGCGATCTGAACGCCGAATCTGGATTCAAAGCGCCACAGGCGTATTTGTATGCGCTTGGTTTTGCGGGGAGGTTGATGTTAAGATCGATCAGTAAGTCCTTAGATTTATTGATTGATGCAGAGAGAGAGAGAGAGAGAGAGAGAGAGAGAGAGTGAGAGAGAGCATACAGATTATCGCTATGTGATTCTGTATACTGCGTGTTTTTTTTTCTTTTACCCGTACACAAATTGGAGCAATATATGTCTTAAGGAAAGTGTAGTCTTTTGCTGAAAGAAAATAACCACTCACTATATATAATAGGAAGCATAATATATATATATATATATATATATATATATATAATAAAAATTACAATTAAATTTACCAAAATGATTCAACATGGTAAAATTAAAGTATATTATAAATATTAAAGAATTCATATTTATAAAGTTATCTCAGCCAGATGTAAAAGCTCGATAAAACCAAATAGGAGATAGAGCTTATAATGCGAGCAAACAGTTAATAAAACATGTTAAAAACACTTTGAAATGAGTTAAAAACATATTTAATCTGAAAAGAAAACACTAGATAACTGGACAGTCCTTAATCCGCGGGTTTCGAAGAAATACTTTCCGTCTCATCAGAAGGTAGGAATTAGCAAAATGCGGGATCGGATTTTGCAAGCAAAAGTATTTGATAAAACAACAAGTAAGTCAAAGATCTTACTTGATAACAAAAAAGTGAAGCAGAGGGAATATGGCGAAGAAAAAGGTGATTACGCGTGAATTGATAGTCTGGTGGAAGATAAATAATCCAGTAACAAGGGATAATTAAAAATATTTATTCATATTGATGAACGTGGATCTAGGAAGATGGCTAGTTTGTTAAATGTGCCAGTGAGATCATTTGGTATGATAGTTCATCAGTGCTGTTCCATTCTCATCCCCCAATTTCTGGTCATCCTAAAAACGGGACGGAACATGACAAGATTAATAGATGGAAAGGTTGACGACAAGTCGATGTTTCAGCTCAATTAACTACAGGGAAGAATAGAAATTATGGTGGTAAAAATTAGATAAAATCCATTTTTCAATCATTTCATCCTTTTAAGAACTCAAGAAAAAAACTTCTTTCGTAAAAATCACATTACTCTTAGACTAGCAATTGCAAATGAGCATTGTGTACAAGGAAAAGCATTTGGGGAAAATGTACTTTGGTCAGATTGAACGAAACTTATTTTTTCTTTTTTTTTTGAGAAAATGCTGTGGCTAAGCTCAGAAAGAGAGAAGTTTCACTGAGCAACAGTTTTTTTTTTTACTTCTTCGATGCTGTTTAGATTTCTACAACTGATTTAGGGTATTTTTGAACTGCTTAATCAGGAAATATCATCCGCTTTACTCCACCAGATCTAATTATTGTGCTAAGTCAATTTGAGAAAAAACAAATCTTGCAACAAAATCTATTTTTGTAGCATTATCAGATGATTTCCATCAACACGTATCATCCTAAATGTTTTTAAAAGAAAAATGTTTTACCAAAAACATATATTATCTGATAGAAACATCGATTACTATACACTGAATTATTGGTATAGAGGAAAGTACACGTAAATTGCATGTTGCTTTACCATTCAGCACTTGAACTCCCGTTCCTTTTAACTCCTGGAATGCTAGCAGCAGGGAGGTCTCGCTTCAGATTCTAACAGGAGTCAGCCATTAGGACCGTGTTCAAACGACTGATACCTGCTTTCCATCTCATTCAAATCCTAATGAAACCTCTTACCTTGCTCGTCACTCATTGAATCCAGGTTATTAAGAAACGGGTCCATATGTGAAAATAGGAACTGCATCTTGACGTTTATGTTGCAGACAAGGTTTCTGAAAGTAGGCAGCAGGTTTTTGTCAAACTTTGCATAGTTTCTGGCTTTATTATTGCGAAGAAGAAATGCCTTCCACGCTTCCAGTTCTGTTCAGATTTTCGAACTCTTGATCTCTGATGAGCTGCCAGATCTAAGGACCATCAAAGATGCCAACTTTCAACTTCTGCACTGTCAATTCTTAAGGAGCCTGGCACAAGTAAGCGAGGAAATCACCATCCTTGCCCATAACGTTGATTAACTGCTTGTTTAATTCTAGCTTGATGTGCAGTAGTGGGAAGAGTATTCTATCAGATCATCAGAGGGCCATGTTGACGTAGCTTTCTTTTGCATGGCACCAATTCCTCCCGCACAGACCAGTCCTTTTCCGTGCATGCTGATCATCAATTTCTGGAAGATTTCGAGGTTTTATGACTGCAAACTGATCCCTTTTTCTGACATAATCATCTAGAGCTATATGTCCTTAACACTTTTTATCATTAAAATAATTATTTTCAATGAACAAAAAATATTAAACATGGCATTTTACCCCCACCACCAACTTCTAAAACGCTCCATACATGCGTACGTGCAAATATTAAACGACATGTAGTCATAGCTCAAAATATTGACCTGATTCAACGACTCCCAAGTAATGTTTGAATTCGGCACATCAGATTCGTCCTAAATTAACCGAAACAAAAAACGCATACAAATTTGTTCTTGACTACTTGCTTTTTTTACCAGCAGTAACATTTGGAGGCAAACCAATGATTTTATGTTAAAGATGAAAACGTTGAAAATAGAAAGGAGGATGAATGGAGCATATTATAGACATATTTACATCACAGTGCACATTCACTTATCTTGAAATCAACTTGAGCCATTTATAAGATGACAATCCTAAATATACAAAATCATAGTTAATATCAAATAGTATAGAGAGAACTGTATAAGTCCAGCTAAAAATAATTAAAAAAATCAAGAAGCGATGGCCGACCCTGTCAAAGTATTTAGATGGCAACGCCGAAAAACAAACCTACTCTTTCTGTAAAATGTTCACATAAACAATGAGGAATATTAAAAAGAGGCTGAATAAAAAGAGTGAGAGAAGCTAAAGAAATACATAGACAGTTACGTAAAAGATACGTTGGTTTGTTGTTTTTGTTATACGGCATATCAACCCTTTCCAGGTCATTTAATGCCGAATCTGGTGATTTTGAAGAAAATCTTTTTAATAGAATATATTTGTTTTTTGCAAGTTGGTTCTATTTAACGCATAGTTGGGACCCTAACAGGTACTACCACTCCGGGTTAGAGTGGACCTGGGAGTAATGACAATTAAAGGGTGCTCCACACTCCCCCAAAGCCCGCAAGCTGGGGCCTCATCATCGGATATAGTTTAAGGTCATATCCAGGACCAAAAGATAAGTATCTTCATCAATATGGTATCTTTTCAAGGAACAAATATTCAGGCGAAAACACGTTCCTATTAAATTTGCTTTTGAAAATGAGCATTGGAACATTTTTTGTGAAAATGTACTTTTGTCAGAATATCTGGAGAAAGTTTGTTACTATATATTTATCAAAGAATACTAGCTACGTCACCTACTTAAAAGTAACACAATCTCTCTAATTTTATCTTAACGACCAACTGACACAACAAGACAAAAGGCAATTCTATTTCCAACAAGATTGTGCTACACGCCACACGTCGCACGAGTTACTGACATCTTTACGGAAAAGAGACTAATAATTGGTTATGGCCACCACATTCCTCCGATTGTCACCATGTGATGTTTATCTCTGGGGGACTTTAAATCAAAGAGTTTATGCAAATAGTCCTAATAATATAGAATAACTAAAGGAAAACATAACCAACTCTATCAGGATAATCCCCAAAGATCTACAGATAATATCTGCAAACGTTAAACGTGCCCAGAAACGCACGGATGTAAACGGGAAGCACTTTCAGCATCTTTTATAACACTACAGGTAATTTAAACAATAGAAGAATGTTCCTTCTCTCTATTACATTTTTATGGGCTACTTTTAAGTGGGCCACCTGTATTTAAAAAAATAGAGACGGATAAAACATAATCATAGGTTGCTTTAGTGCCTAAACTATAAGAAACAGTTAAACAATACAAGGAAAAGTTTAATGAAGTATTATTCCAGAGATAATTTGGGTAGAAAGCAACATCAGTTTTTTTTTTTTAATGGAAATCGCTCGTGGAAAGGCTCCGTGTAAAGAGCTAACAAGAACAATGATCAAAGATAAATGTCAATGTCTCTACTTATACAATTATTCTTGTAAAAGACCAATGGTATAAGTAGAAGTATAACAAAACTACAAACGTAAGCATACTACAAAGTTTGCAAAATCATGGCTATATAGAATTGACGTTTTACAATTGCTAAATCAACAACCGATTTAAGATATAGAGAACTGCATTCAAAAGCGCATAAAAAACTTACATGGACTAAAAGAAATATTTTCTATGAAAAAATATTAACCAATAAAAATGCAGAAATTCATAGGCTATTAATCTTACTATTACAAGCTGTAATTAACAATAACGATTACGCTAAAATGTTACCAGAGGACTTCATAAATGTATATTAACCTTGTGTTTTAATATATTCTTTGTAGGATATTTGCAATCATTATTTTTAAGAAATCAGGATTTTTTAGCCGTATTATTAGAAATAAAAGGTTCCTTAATCTCTGTTATAAATACGTCAAGTGACCCATTTGCAAGGTGCTGTAAACCTTTGTGTCACTGTATGTATTCGAATCTGTTGTTTGAGTGTACGTGCACGTTAGTTCAAGGATATTGTAACGAGTGTCCATTTCTTTGTGGATTGTCTTAATAGTAACCATGAACAGAGACTGCACTTTGTGTATAGCTATGGTGTAAGAACATTGTGTGTGTATGTGTGCGCATGTATATCTATGTGAAATGAATTGCTAAAAAAAGTAAATGCTTAACAGTGAATAAGTATTCATAGTTATAATCAAATTTATCTCCCTGCTCTTAAGACAAATTGCTTTCAATTAACTTTTAGTTTTATTTTTAACTATCAGTTCAGTCCGGCTTTGCTCGGGCCCTATGTACTGTCCATTACTTTATGTGTATATGTATATATAAAAGTGAATATGTACGGTAATGCCTTTCTATATAATAGGCTTTCTTAACTAACATAGAGATAAGTTGGTAGAGACCGCAGACGTCAATTTTTTTAAATTTGGACCCAAAATTTGATCCCTTAACATTTATTGTTTTAGGCACAAATTAAATTAAAATGCCTGTACCTAGGTCCAAGTTACCTACATCTAAAATTTCAAGTGTTTAGACCCAAAATTGGGGGAGGAGTTTGGTAGAGTCTGCAAAGGTCAATTCTGTAAACTTTGACCTATTGTCAGCCAAATCTTCGCGCAAAAACTGAATAAAAAGCTTGCTGCATGTCTGAACACCCTTTGCGCATAATTCTAAATGTTTAGACCCAAAATAGCTTAATAGTTTGCTAGAGACCACAAAAGTCAATTCTTTTGAACTTTTATCCTTTGGAAACCAAATTTTCAGAAAAAAAACGATTAAAAATCTTGCTCTATGTCTAAATACACTTATGTAAAATTTCAAATGTTTAGACTAAAAATGACTGAATAATTTGATAGAGATTGCAGAAGTCATTTTTGAAAAAAAAATCTTTGATCCCAATTTTGACCCCATAACATTTGTTTTGGGCTCAAATCAAATTATAAAGTTAGATCCATGTCCAAGTAACCTACATCTAAAATTTCAAGTGTTTAGACTCAAAATGGGCGGAGGAATTTCATAGAGTTCGCAAAGGTCAAATTGTTGAACTTTGACACCTTAACAGCCAAATTTCTGGCCGAAAACCGATTGAAAAGATTTTCCCAAATTTCAATACCCGTTATGTCAAATCTCGAGTCTGTAGACTGAAAACTGTTATTTGGTAGGGAAATGTACACACACACAGACAGACAGGCACACACACACATTTTCACTTTTATAGATATATAGTTTTCTATAAACTATTCCGAAGTGTATTGTAAAAATAACTTAAAGCGTTATGCCTATAAAAACTAGTGAAGTGTTTGCGTTATAAATTACTGCATGCCTAATACTTATGAATTGCACACTTTCGTCTTAATTTCGAATTTCAATTATTTCGCGATAACAAAGTATTCGGTCATTGTCAGTTTGATAAAATCCAAACAAATACTATATATGTTAACATAGCATACGGATTTGCTTAATAATGGATGATTTTCTAAAGATGTTTCGTTTTCATTTCCCTTTTCATACATTCTAAGATTTGCAGTTTATAAAACTCTACGAGCTACGAAAGTCGCCTTTATTAAAACGCCAGACAATATCATTGTGATAACAAGTGACACATATTTTGGAATTTTAAAGAATTCAAAAGGCGATATCTCGTCGTTTGCTTTATTAGCAAATGTTCATTTAATAGTTTCTCGTGCGTTTAAGCTTACATATTCAAGCTGGAAATTTTAAGAGAAGCATGAACACAAATTCAAACAATAAATACATTTATTCTTTTGATTTTCCGGTCAGCCGTTCGCATCATGAATAGCATCTTCACAAATCTCCGGCTTATTTTACTTCTGGTTGATTGGTTGGTTGGTTGTTTTACGGCATATCAACCCTTTTCGGGTTATTTAATGCCGAATCCAAAGATTTTGAAGAAAATATTTTTTAATAAAATACATTTGATGTTTTCAAGTCAGTTTCTATTTAACCCATTGTTGCGATCTTAACAGCTAATACCACTCCGGGTCAGAGTGGAACTGGGAGCAATGGTAATTAAAGGGTGGCTCCACACTCCCCAAATCCCGCAAGCTGGCGCCTCACAACTGGATATAGTTTAAGGTCATATTCATTACATTTTACGTCTGATCTGTTTTAAGTGCATCGTGCCGGACGTTGGAAACCTTGTCAAAGTCAGGTATTTATGTGGAATTTCAAACAAAACCCCTTATTTAATTTACGGAGGTTGCTTGTTCTCGTCTCATCAGTCAGAAAACACTGAAAATATTTAAGATGAGAACAGTAGACAGAATAATCAAAATAATCCCAATCTTCATCCATACCTAAAAGTTCAGAAATATGCACATGACCATTTACTTTGTTATCTAAAAATTAATGAAGACAAATAACTGAAACAGATTACGGAGTTATATTTCATATCAGAAACGGATTTCAGAAGACCAGGTTGATGGTATATTGCTTGCAAATATGCTTCTTTAGTTTCCGTCTATCTAGCTGATCGAATAATGGCGTTTAGGAAGCAGTGGAGTGTAGTAACCTAGTGTATATCGCTGTAGAATTTTATCGGTTTTCGGAAAATCGGTTATTTTATTAGTTTAAGACTCGCGGTATGGATGCTGAAAATATGTAACAAGATAAAAAAAAATAACCCTTTACTGTCCATTTTTCACACATAAATACTAGTGTATATATTTGATAATAGAAAACTATACTAGTGTATATAGATTTATTGATCAATTTGAAACAAGGGAATGTAATGTAGGGGTTATGAAAGCTCTTCATAATAATCTCCTTGACAAATCTCTCTTCCCTCTAATATATTCAAGGTAGAAAAAATCCCTTAGTATGCCGATTGCAAAACCTCGCATTCTTATCGTCTTACCTAGCACCTCTCTTCCTATTCTTAAGAAGTCTGTTAAATCCAAGGTAGCTGATCAGCGGCTTGGTTCCCACCAGTTTTGGCAAATAACAAATAGGATCCTGGACAGAAGTGTGCGTTCTATCCCAACCATTATCAATGGACCAGAGGTCATCTCGTCAGCGTCAGACAAGGCCAAACTATTTGCAAAGAACTTTGCAGCTAATTCTACCCTATGCGACGAAGGCCATCAACTCCCCATATATCCTCCTTTAACACAGAACAAGCTAGGTAACATACAAATATCCGTGTATGAGGTCGCCAAGTTAATAAAGAACCTAGATTCCAGTAAAGCAACTGGCCCTGATAGCATCCCAATTATAGTGTTAAAAAAGCTTCAACCAGAAATTGCTCCCATACGTACGAAACTATTTAAGCGCTGCCTTAAGGAGAAGTGCTTTCCGACTCCCTGGAAGACCTCATCAGTTTGCCCTGTATTTAAGAATTCAGGTGATAAGTCATCTCCCTCTCAGTACAAACCAATAAGTCTCCTGTGTGTTATGAGTAAGTTGCTGGAATCCATATTAAATAGAGAAATAGTCAACCAACTCAGCAGGAATAACCTTCTTAGTAACACACAATATGGTTTCCGCTCTGCAGGATCTACCGCAGATGTGCGGACGGTTATATCCCACAGGATTAGTGAATCTCTTGACAAAGGCTTCCTTTCTAGGGCAATTGCTCTTGACATATCAAAGGCCTTCGACAACGTATGTCATAAGGGTCTACTTCACAAGATTTCCAGCTACGGTATAACTGGAAATGTTTTCTCAATCATTAAATCATTTCTCTCCGATAGGCTCATAAGAGTAGTGGTAGATGGACAAAAATCGGAGGCCTGCAATATAAATGCTGGAGTTCCTCAGGGGTCAATCCTAGGCCCAACTCTCTTCCTGATCTACATCAATGACCTCCCTAAACACATACTTAAATCATTCATTGACATCTATGCTGATGACACGACCATCTACGGCAACACATCAAAGGTTGTAAATAACAAAGTTCTCTGATTCTCTCTCCTCTGATCTCGAGCGCGTGGTTCAGTGGGGGAAGATGTGGATGGTTACCTTTAATGCATCCAAAACCAAACTCCTATCCTTACATCATCAACGCTCTGATCCCCATCTGGCATCAATTGTGATGGATGGCTCTCGTCTGGGTGAGGTCCCGTGTTTTGACAAGCTTCTGGGTTTGACCTTTACTCCTGATCTGAAATGGAACACGTACATCAAGTCTGTTGCCAAGGTCGCAGGAAAGATGGTGGGATCCTTCTACCGCTTCAGAAGATATCTCACTTCTGATGCAATTCTCTTTCTATATAAAAGCCAAGTACGTCCAAGGATGGAATACTGTTGCCATATCTAGGCAGGAGCTGCTAAAAACAGCCTATCCTGCCTTGACAGAGTACAAAATAGACTTTGTGGCTTAGTGGGGGATACCTTTTTTTCTACCCTGCAACCTCTGTCCCACGGAAGAGATGTTGCGAGCCTATCATTGTTTTATCGTTATTTCCATGGCAGGTGCTCGTCTGAACTCCAATCTCTGGTCCCCCCCCCTCGTCAATCTTTCACGAAAAACACCGGTCTAGCTGAATCTACTGTGAAAAATTTCTCCCACTCTATATCTGTGCCTAAATCAAAACGCGGATTCCATGAACAAAGCTTCTTTCTTAGAACTGCCCGCATGTGGAACTCTGTTCCCTCTGCCTGCTTCCCACCGGACTACAACTTGGATGTGTTCAAGTCCAATGTTAACAAATTCCTAATGAACTGCCCCCCTTAAGTAAACACTTAAAATATCCACATTAAGGTAATGTACTTGCAATAACCCTTATCCCTGAGTGGCTTCCGGTCCTTGATAAGTGGTGATCACTGTAAAAAAAAAAGCATTAGGCTTCGAAATGCCCGGCAAAAAGAGCTTTCATAACCCCTATACACCGTATTGTATTCTCTTGTTTCAAATTGATTAAGAAATCTATATATACCAGTATATATTTTTCTATTATCAATATATTTTTCTCTTGTATCTAAGCTCCGCCTGCTTGTGTAGCTTTTTATTATATCGAAAAAGAAGTCTTTAGAAAATCCTTATATACTTCTTTGATCCTCCTACATATAAGCTAAACTTCTACGTCAATAAAACGTGGACGTCAGGTTTACTTTTCAAGTCTCGTAACTTGTTTGTTCTTTAGGCCTCATATTACATGAGCGATGTTTCTTACAAAAGGAAAAAGAACTGCTGATTTCTGAGCTTGGATCTTATCGTTATCGAAGTTTCGAACTTGAAAGTAAGTTTTTAGCTCCTAAGTGGCTGCGTGCCTTGTCTAGGGTGATTTCCGTCAATTACTTCAAATAGTTAAATATTTATTAAATATTTGAAAGTGTATGAAATGTACACTCAACATTTTACTGTAATCAACCGTATTTTAACCAAAAGATATAATTATATTTGGTGTTGTAGAATTTTAATCAAAAACAAGTACATAATATTATCTTATTTCAGTTGTACTGGCTACGGACGTCTCAGAATATTATCGCTTCAAGTATATTTGAAGTATATTTGAAGGCAGGATCATAATGCAAAACAAAGTTCAAAATATTCAATCAGGTCGTTGACGGTTTTCAACAATGGCGAAATCTTGTATTTGAGATATGCTAGTAAGATTTAATCCGTTTTAAGAATCAACCCGAAGAACAGATTTGCCTAGTGTAGAAAAAGGTCCACGATCTGATTCGAGTATTATGTATTCTCTGTACATGATCACCTCATCTAGTTAGTTAAACTGCACTAGTACCAAAAAAGTAAGGTTCTGATTTTTTGTCTGTTAGAATTGATACACACACACACACATATATATATATATATTATATACGTACATTTGTAAAGAAATATGTACTTATGGCGTATACATTCAATGAAGTTATTCAAAATTGCCACAATTAAGTACACTCAATAAAAATATAACTTTTTTAAACAAAGTCACAGAAGCATTCAATGAATTCAGAGTTATATGAATTTTTGACATGTTCATGCCATCCAATGAAACACCTGTAAGACGTAGCAATACAACAATATGAATGTGAATTAAGTTAATGCTTCTGTGACTTCCGAATGGTTAATGCATTTCTCGGCGGTCGAGTTTCAAAACCTGGC
>NC_136482.1:85582828-85590328 GCF_053919585.1 Euprymna scolopes
TCATGTTTATTGACTTTTTTTTTTCGGCGAATGCCTATATTTTTTCTTTATCGTTTTACGCACGTTTCGTAACCTAGTTCGAAAAATAATGTCTTTGTTTATTTGGATACTCTATAGACAGTCAAATGATCCTAAATGTAAGCACAATATTCCAAAACAAAACAAAACGAAGAAAGGCGATAAAGAAAAACGACGAATGAACCTACGAAAAACTCACTGTAACTATGACAATCAGAGAATCCCGCCACCATAAACACATGACACCATGTTGAAAAATTCTTAATACGCCATCTTAGATTTAACCAGCAAGAACTAAGAACGCTAATTCTCGATTTCAAGCACAAAAAAAAAAAAATTCCAGAAAATGTTTAAATGCATATTTATAAAATATTGCTAGAATTAAAGAATATTGATAAAATGTTGAATACTACTGAATGTCTAGATATAAATCTACCATTAGTTTGAAAGATTATTAACCATATCATGTGCTATATTTTAGTTTTCCCTTCAAGCATAATGTAAATAAACTGAACACTTGAAACGTATGTAATCTATAATATGTAGTATGAATGAAACAGATAAATAACTTTAAATACTTAGATTTTTTTCTGAATTTTCTCATTAAATTATCGTTATAACTCATAATCAACTTTCTTTTCAGAAGTCTAAATAAAAAAAAGAAAATCCAAGGCAATGGCTTCTTAAGAAAAATAAAAAGGAAGTGATCCCCCTCCCCATTTAAAAAAAAACAAACTTTTCAATAAATTTTATAAGACTAGAAGAAAAAAAAGTTTTTTTTTACCAATAATTTCCATTTCTGAATTTTTGAAAAGACGCCGATTGATTATTTGTATGATTTGGATTCTTCGGACTCCTATTCTCATCTGGAGAAATATTTTCACAACGTTTCCCTCAATGTAACCTTCCTTAAGTGTATCTTGTCGAACTCGAGGATCTTTTTTTTTTGCCGAACTGGGAAAATAACAGCAACTGTTCCATGCTATCGTATTCCATCACCCTGAACATTTTTTTCTTAAATGGAAATCACCCCAGAGAAGCCATAAAGACGGTTGATCGAAAGGAACTACAAAGAAGGAAATGTGATTATCACAAAGATTTGATCATACTCTTGACAGCCCAAGCCTATAGGCAAGAGAAAAAAAAACAGTCAGCAAGAAGAGGGTGCTAATAAAGAAGCTACTAAAATAGAAGGCTGTATTATAACTAGGTATCAGAACAACGATGAAGACCATTTAACCAACGAGTCCAACTAACTCAAACAAAAAGAGCAACGACTAAATCAGTCACTAGATGACTATTAAAGTAGGGCGTGATTGGAAACGGAGCAATCCTTGTTTCATTATAGATTCCAAACGCAATCGCCCTGACATGGAATACCCATTGTCTCTAGAGCGTAAGAGCAGGCTTTAATGTGTGAATTAGTATGTATGTGCGGATAACGTATTTTATGTCATGTAATTTTTAATCATCGATATTACATCCAAGGAAAAGCTACAAAAGAAATGTTATTACTGCGCAATGGCCATAGGAGCTTTATGTTCAAGGTTTTACCACAGCAGTTTGTATACAGATTGCTTTGATGCTCCGATACTCTTACATGTTAAAAGAGGTTTATCTCTGTTTTATATACATTTAATATAATGAGTGCCATAGTTATTACTAATAATGATTCATACTTTGTTTACTAAAACTTCATTTAAAAGATATGCTACTGTTCAGATTGGATTTGTTATCCATTATCCGATATAGACGGTAGAAGCACACACACACACATATATATATATATGGCCTGGAAAGGCCACAGGGGAGACAGCCAAGCAATAAATAAATAAATAATAAATAAAAATAAAGCAAACTTCATCCCAAGGCAGCAAAACAAATGCGCGCTTGCCAGGACACTATATATATATAATATACAAATGCAGGCAAATATGGACATATTTTATTGGTTTGAAAATATAAATTCTTTTTTTTTACCAATTATCATAAAAACTTAAACATAGAATAGTAGTATAACCCTCAATAAGACTTTAAATTTTCATGTAATTTCGTCTCATAGAATCAAAGATATGAGAATTTCAATATTCACTTTAGCCACGAGTATAGATATACCAAACTTTTTTAGCAATTTTATAAGTTCAAAGTCTTAGCGACCTTTAAAATTTAACGAACGAAGGCTCGTTGGAAAGGAAATGACCTGGATTGTGTAGTGGGTTATGTGACATTTGCCCTGAAGATCGAACATTAAGAGGATCATCTATCACACAGAGCCTATTTTTGGCACTTTTTCAACCATAGTCATTTGATTTCCTATTTTTGCATATGAATTACAAAATATTTTATATTTCCCCTCAAACCTTTGTTCTTAATTGGGAGGGGGAGACTAAAACTTGCTATGGTTTCTAATGATCCGAAATAACAACAAGGGGGGAACTTGATTCCAAATATTTCTTATGTTATATCTCCCTTCTTTGGTTTTCCTGCATAAAGTAAATTTCAGTGTGTAAGACTTATTTGATATTGGATATATATATCTCCCCCCGATTATGAATAAGAAATATTTGGAATAAAATAACCCCCCTTTTTACATAGAAGTCACCACTTATCAAGCCCTAGAGGCAACTCGAGGAGAAGGGTAAATGAGTGTACAGTAGTCAACGGGATAATATCGTACTAATCATTAGTAGGGGAAATTTGGTAAATTGGATTATTTAAGGGGACGGTCCAACAAGAATTTGTTTACGTTGGACTTGAAGACGACCAAATTGTAGTCGGCTGGAAAGCAGGACAGAGTTCCACAGACGTGCAGTTCTAAGAAAGAAGCCGTGTTCATGGAGTCAGCGTTTAAGTTTAGGCACAGGTAAATAGTGAGGGAAATTATTAATAGTGGTTTCAGTTAGATGAGTGCTTTTCGTGAAAGTTTGGTGGGGGGCCATAGATTAAAGCTCAGACGAGCACTTGCCATGAAAATAACGATAAAGCAGAGACAGGCTCGTAACGTGTCTTCTGTGAGAAAGAAGTTGCAGGGAAAAGAAAAGGGCATTCCCCACTGAGCTGTCATTTCGGATCCTTTGAACCCATAGTAGCAAGGCCAGAGGATTTGAGGAAAAATATAAGTTAGAAAAATACTCGTCCGCGGACATATAAGACATAAATATTGCATTAGTTTTAAATTTTATTATTTTTTCGGTAACAGCTTTCTAAATGGGAAGATTGTTAATGTTTTTGTAAACTTTCCCATGTCTCTATTACATAAATACACATGCTTATTACCTACGCCGTGATGCATACACGGGCCATTCTAAAAGTTTATTAATATAACACTAAATTTTATATGGAGCAATTCTTTTTGTTATGAAGTTTTTTTTATCTAACTTATTTTACAAGTTTAGGGACGAGTTAGCGATTTTATGTGGATGCATCTTTTACATAACATTTGCAGCAATAATAATACTAATAATACTTTGTGAATATATATTGCAAAATTGAACGATCTGTCATTAGATTAAGAGTCTCCTGTACAACATTATAAATCTGTCTAATTACATATATATATATATATATATATATATATATATAAAGTAATGTTCGTGTGTGTGTGTTTGTCTGTGTGTACAACTCCCCATCATCAAAGAAATATAAAGACGATATGTGCGTACACCTCTCCTGGTCAAGAAATATAATGCCCATTATAGGATACTTCTGTCAAAAAGATATATTTTAGACGTAATTTCTATATATAGCATACTCCAAACCACATCTACATTGATTGATTTACGCTCATTAGCATATCACGTTAAATTAAATCTATTTAAATAATTAGCTCATTATATTACTTATTCGACATAATAGCCTCGTTCCAACTGTACTATTTAAAAAATAATTTAGTTTATTTCCCTTTGAATTTATATTTGATTTAACCTACTTTTACTTATTATCTGAAATCTGAAACCGTTTAATTTTCAAACCAGTAGACAGAAGAGAAATAACTGTGATAGTTTAATTCTTTGAAAAATTGTTTAAAACGGATCACGTTATTAAATATTTTCTGTAATAGATTTGTTTTCATTTCGAAATATTCTTTTAAGCTAAATTATTATTTTTATTTTTAATTTGGGGGTAATTTTTCCCGCTTATTCTTTATTTTTAGTAACCTTTTTTATCTGATATTGTTGGGTTATTTGTTTCTTACACTGTATTTAGTAGTTTTCTTTGGTCATGTAAACTATAAGTACGCCGATATAATTCATAAGTTGTTTTTTGAAAAACTTCTGCTTCGGAATAAATCTTTTTTCCTTATTTTCAACACCGATACCCGCGGAAGGGAGGTATGGGGTTAGAGAAAATAATTAAAACTAATGTCCTCATTTACTTGCATCCCCACGAGGGCAGAGTTTGTCAGACACAGGGCCAATTTTCCATGTGAGAAAAATCCATCATCTCATACATTATTTACGTTTTGTTTGTTTATAAAATTTAATCGGTATTGCCCAGGAGCTATTATAATAATTAATCTATAGCAAGTATGTTTAATTGCCCGTGAAACAGATTTTGTTTATAATTTATTTAATATTTAAAATTAAAACTGGTCAATTTTTACGACGTGACCCAGCGTCGTTTAACCCCTAAAAAAATGAAGACCTACCTTTTGGGGGCTTAATACGTTTAAACCGTCTTTATAAATAATATGAAAGAAGACATTTAAAAAAAGAAGGAAATTAACATTTTAGCGTGGGGGATAACTTTTATGTATAAATTTAACGTAAACTGAGCATCCACTTTTTCGCCACAAAGCGTTCAACGAGACTTGTCATCTCTAGCATTTTTCAAGTTTGGCGATTGAGGGGTGGGGAGTGAACATGACAGATACATTTTTTTTTTTTGGTGGTGGGGGTTGGTATTACATTTGAAACATAAAATAACGATAAATTTAATTAATTTTTATGAGACCATTCTGTACTTTCACCTTACAATTTTATAAACAAAACGAACGCAAAAATATGACAAATTCGATTGGGGGGGATTACATTAGAAATATAAAATGACGAAAAATGTTTTGTAGATCTTTCTTTGCGATCGCACGAGCATTTACTGCTATTTTTATTGAAACAAAAGTTGCAATGATTTATTTTTGATTATTTTTATTGTTGGGGGAGGGAGTATTCTTTCCAGTGCTCAATATCCGGAGAATTTTTTCTCCTTTTGTAGACCTTATGCCGAAATATCTGGTGGAGGGGATATCACGTACTTCTTTTTTGGGCGATTACATTTACATGTTTTCATCCCTTCTTTTATTTTTGTTGTGGGGGTATCCACGTTGCCCATGATGAAAATGATAAGTATACAGGGTATTGCGCACTCTTGTATTAACCGAGTTAAACTTCGATTGCATTAGAGAACTATAAAAAAAAATAACACGCAAACTCATAAAATCATGAACAGCAGATTTCTGCAGAATATTTAAATAAAACATGAAGTACACTGAGTCCCTACGGAAACGTTACTGACGATCGTTCACAGCATGAAACTACTAATCATAATGAACTAAAGAAACGTAATTTGTTCAATTATTATAGCGAAAAACAAATTCGAAAAACTGAACTGATTTTAAAAGCAGATACTCAGCAGATAACAGTGTGAATATTTTTCAATAATATGGGATCTAAGAATTCTTAACCACAGGTTCGTAACTCCTTCAGGATAATCATAAGTCTACGATCATTACAACGAAATTATTCGCTTGTAGATCTAATATCCTTCAACTCATTAGCGACCACGCAAATAAACTTCAGACTGCTTTGTCACGATGTATGAGTACGACTTGATTGATGTGTGTGTGTGGATATACCTGTGATTTAATGTATCTGTTTTATGTATGAATCCTCGCATGCATACATATTCATGGCATCGCAAGATTCGACATCTTCTGTACGTTATTTATTATTTATAATCGGGGATAATCTTGTATAAATTATTCCGTATCAGATTGTCAACGGCGATGGCTAACATTTTTTATTCGATTTGGACGTATAAATTTTTAAACAGCGTATCATTGAAAAACTGCGTAATTCAATGTTTCAACATTAACGAAAACAGCATTGTAACTTCGCACGTCAGATGGAAGCAAGTTTCAAACTCATTTTTATCTCAATAGATGGGGGAAATCTCAAGCACATGGGTGTGTGTGTGTGTGTGTGTGTGTCTAAGCCTCGTACATTGTACAATATAAATGAGGCGTTTCGAATGGAATTTGCCGAAATAGGCAGAACATAGCGGCGAAGAGAGAAAAGCAACTTCAAAGAAAGCCTTCAGAAATGCATCGATGAAAACGCACACCACGTGGAAAGGGATGTTATTTTCTACGCATGATTCTGCCAAATGCTAATTATATAAATACAATTCTGAAGAAACAATTTCATGGTATTGTGAATTTTTCAGACAGGTTCGACCTATAGGCTTCATCATATATATATAACGACTTCTCAAAAGCTGTTTTATGGTGAGCTCCTACATGACAAGAGGCCCCCAGCACAAGTTCAAAGAAACGTTTTTGTGATAGTATAAAGGAGAGTTTAGATTAGTTTAGAATTTTCTATATTCCCGGTAACAGTTGAGTATTCCTTGCGTCTGATCGCAAGCAGTGGATGGCACCGATCAACAGGGACGAAAACATTTTGAAGCGATCAAGATAGACCGAGCGAAGCACAAGAGAGCATGTAGGAAACCCCAAAGCTTGCCACCCAATCATGGCGATCTCTGGATCTATGAGGTGTGTGACCGGGATGTGATGTTCCAGGCAGGTCTCGTTAATCACATGAAAGTTCACGATGATACAGGTTCTGTTGCTGTTCGTTTAATCCAAACCAATGACCATCATCAGTGTCATGTCTGTTTGACAGTGTGCAAGTCGCTGGTAGGATTGAAGAGTCATGGATGTTCAGTGACTGAGGGAGTGGTACTCGTCTGACAAGACGTCGCATGCATCATATATCTATATACATACACAAACACTAGCTAGACGCCCGGCGTTGCTAAGTCGTACAATACGCTTAAACATGTTGTGATTTATGCAGGTTCCGTATGCATTATAGAATCAATCCTCTATTGAATATTATATATTACGAGGAATTAATTTGCTTGGTGAACAAATTAAAAAAAATGATAAAATAAATAATGATAATGTAGTTCAAATTCCATCTTTGTTTGTTTACGATATAATGTCAGTGTACATTTGGGCTTGACAATGAATGCCCTGGAATCTCACTTCTGGTTAATGTTTAGTTTTAAAACATGCAAACAAAGAAATCAATTTCGACGATTTTAAATGGTACCTCTTTTATCGTAAACTGAATTCATTAATAAGAAAAAAAAATGAAGTAAAATGGTGAAATACACCCGGGCCTGGACACGGAATCATTCGATCTGTAGTCGAATGCGCTACTACTGTTAATAAATCGGATTTTGTCGAAGAAGAAATTA
>NC_136482.1:85595328-85615328 GCF_053919585.1 Euprymna scolopes
AGATGGGGGCGTCAGAAAAAATAAAGATCACTCACCACTACTGTCAATTAAAGTATAACAAGTTATCCAAAATGGCTGTATGTTTTGGCTATATTGGATAACTTTAGAGAATGTTTACATATTTAACATGTGTATTTTTCAATACAAAATGTGTTTTCTCAGTAGATTTTAACTCAAAATGATTCCTCATATAATAATATTTAACAAAAACAAACAAAATATTTAATGTCTACACAGAATATTTTTTTTCTCGCAATAAACTCACGCTCTAAAATCAATCTATCATTGAACAGGCAACATTTAAAGAATTATGTTCATTGCAATGTTGACCTTCAATAGAAAAAAAAATTACACGCGATACGAAATTCTTTAATTGATTCGACGTCTGAATATAAATTATAAAATGGTAATAACACAGACGCTTATGCTAATTGCAATTTCTTACTTTTAGCAAAATATAGCATGTCTCTAATACAAAAACACTTCATACCAACGCAAATGTATTTTTGTTGGAGCAAAAAGGTAAAATACACACCGGAACTCGTTAGAGATACGCATGCGCATTCGAACTGGACTGTCAACTATTTCTTTTAATTTATCATGTGTGTCAGTTGGATTATAAAGATTATTATTTGGACTCATTAGGAGTACTCAGATCATTAACAGATTACTCGCCGGCAACAACCGGTGATGTTTTATGGAATTGCGACAACACGTCTCCCCAGATTTCCATTACCCTCCAACGTTTTCTATAACATTTGCAAATGAATTTGCATTATCGCATCAGCCGTTTACTAATTAGTTCTCACTGGCACCAACCATTGGTTATTACTGGAATTTTAATGGCAATAAGCTTCCACAATGCCCCAGTCCTCTTTTCACTCAGCCAGTGGAGATCTGTCTAGTACATTCTCTCCTTGTTTTGACATTCTTCTTGACCCTTCACGACTATTCACTTCTATTGCAGTTTCCATATGACCGGTTAGTGTGTATGGATTATGTGGGTTAAGTGTCTACATTCAAGTGTTTGACTTAAGATTTGGGTTGTTTTTAGAATTATCGTTTGTTGCATAGTCCCAGTCTCCTTGGTTCCGATTTCTCTACGTCTTTTATCCAGGATCTTTGGGACTGTTCATAGTATTCCTAATAAAATATTTTATTTATTAATTTTATTATTATTTTAATTTTTCTGGTAAATTTCCTTACCCCGGAACTTTTTTTTTGTCATGGGGAGATTAATATCTTAATGCGTTCATTACAAGTATTTATTTACTAAATAACAAAAATTCAATTCTGAGACTCTTATTATAAGTATATAGTTTGACTGAAAATAATAAATTATATAAAATTATATATAAAATTATATATAAATATATAAATATACATAAAATTGTTATTCATGCGATTTAAATTACACTATTTCGTAGGAATATTTGAAATTGATAATAATCTCCGGTTCATCATTTTACTTGGGAAACGTCGGGACATGTGTCCTGCTAATATATATAAATGGCGGTTAGAGGATCTTCCAACGTTGAGTAAGATGCATTGAAGATCTGTCATCTTTAAATCTTAAAAGCGACTTTTCATATTTTTTTGATTTGCTGTTCTCATCTTATCTAAACATCGTTCTATCGACTATTTTATTTGGAATACTGTTTCGGGTTTTTTCAATATTGCCTAATCTCTGCCCCCCCCCCAAAAAAAAAAAAACAAAATCGTTTTCTTTATATGTTGCGAAACGCACGTAAGACGGTAAAGAAAATATAAGCATTCGCCGAAATAGGAAATAAAACAAACATTATGATTGTGGACAGATTCTTTCCTTTGATCATTGGAATGCAACACATAGGTGTGTATATATATATACACACATATATATACACACATACACTTATATACAAATACATTACTTATACACACATATATAGATATACACACATACACTTACATACAATTATATATATATACACATACACACATATATACACATACACTTCTATACAAACACACACACACTATATATATATATATATATATATATATATATATATATATATATATGCATGTCTCGAAGGGATAACCATCATTTCCATTTTGTGGGCCAACATTCGAAGGAAAGGTTCTGTTCGAGTGTAAAAAGAAATTCGCCATAGCCTCGATTGTTTTCGACTTTCATGAGTCGTCTTCAGGCCAGTGATGAATTAAAATATTGAGTTTAGTGAAATTCATTTAAAAGCACTTAAGAGTACCCTCTTCTCCATATTAAGCCTGACTAATATATATATAAGAGAAAGAAAAAAAAGCTGACGCTAATAAATAAGTTAGAAGTATTACCGATTCCTAATTGTTTCGTTGTAACGACCGTATTCTATTATTCATATGTGTTTAGTAATATTAGCGCTCGATTTCAGGTAGCGGATTTTACCAATTATTAACAGAGTCGGCCGAGTGATATATTTATCATTTGCGAACAAAAACAAAGTTTTAAGAATAATTCAGAGGAAATAAAAACTAATTTATTAAATTAGCACGTGTGCATGCAAGTTGGAGTCAAACGGTGATGAGTCATAAAAAAGATCCGATCATTTTTTTCTAATTGTGATTTTATTGAGTTTTTTTCGATTCTTCAGATTAGTATCGAAGATTGACAAAACATACCCAAATTACTTTTTTCCCTATTTTATTCTTCATAATACCATTGTTAAACACGACGTTTTCAGTTCGCCATGTAAGTTTAATGTGAAATAATTTCAAGTTGATGTTTCTGGATGCTTTCTTCATCACCCTTTTTGTTATTTAATTTATTGACAAGGATTATTCCGTGGTTATTATCGGACTAGTGTCAAATAGGTGCATTCTGAGTATTCGGGAAATGGTTTTACTAAAGCCGATGTTAGAATTAGCTTGTCTTTTTTTATTGTCGTAGATACATTCTACAAAATATTATTGATTACTATGTCTATTGAAGATAAAATGTCCAGAATATTACCCAAACGTACTAAATAAAAATAACTACCTCCATGATATCGCAAAAGGTATTTGTGAGAGGAGTATCGGAAATTTGCGTTTTATTTTTAACTGATTAAAGGGCACGATTATGCATTCTTCATTTTCGTATTTACATTTTAAAGTTAATTTATAGTACAAATTTAGTTTGTTTAAAACAAATGCTTGGAAGACTTTTACGACGCCGACTCCTCTATAAATATTAATTAAAATAAACAGATGATGCTGAAGTAAGCATTGTGAAATATGAAAACCAGATAGTTCTGTTTATGTTTAGTTTACATCGCAAACTTACGACATTATAAATTAATTAGAACTGTCTTAGAATCTGAAAGGAGATGCTTAATCGATATTAATTCCGAAATATCCTACACTATAATAAAAACGAATATATATATATATATATATATATATATATATATATATATATATATATAGAGAGAGAGAGAGAGAGAGAAACCTGAACGTCTGTGTGTGTCTGGTCACGAATAGGCTCCTATATGGTTGACTATTATAGAAAACTGATTGCATATAATGATAGAAGATGTATCGAGACACAGGAATGGGTATGTTTGATCAGGCATAATGATGATTCATTAAAATTGTGGGGTCTGCATACGCGCCTGGTCCACAAAGTATGGAAATAAAAAAAATTAAAAATTAAAAAAAAAAAAAACATTTACAAGTGTTTTTGATATAGATGTGCATAATACTTTGATAAGCATGTTTTAACTTAAATAGGGATGGTATAATAAAATTGTGGGGTCTGCGTTCGCGCCTGGCCTCCATAGAGTGGAAATAGGCACAAACTTTAATAAAGACTTTTCATATCTATCTGCGTAAGTATACTTTGATAATTATGTTTCAGTTTGAAGAAATATGGTATAATAAAATTATGGGATGTTTGTTCGCGGCTGACCTCCATAGAATGGAAATATGTCGCAAAGTTTAAAAAGGTTTTTTAATATAGATCCACAGAATATTGTGATAAGTGTTTCAGTGTGAACAGGTATGCTATAACAAATTATGGGGTTTATCTCTTATTTTTACTTTCATAATATTTTGCTTTGGTTTTGATACCGCCAAATTCGAAGCTATCTCTTTACAACCCTTTCTTTTCATAACATATCATACTTTCATAAATCAAAGTCCATTTTCTGTAAGCTGTTTTGAACCCAGTCAACGACGGGTACTTTTGCTAGTATATATATATATATATATATATATATATATATATATATATATATATATATAAGAGAGAGAGAGAGAGAGATTTATAAATCTGTATCAGACTTTTGTCATTCCTTTCGCGGACTGTTATTCCCATCTTCATAGTTGTTGTTTCCCAATGTTTCGGGAACTCATTTTATGGCCTTCGTCAGATGATTAACCGGAACAGGATAGGAATGCTGAATCGTGTAACTTATACTCAGTAATTACTGCCTTCCATAGTTTTTATCTTATCATGTTTTGGCCCATTAATCCTCTGGTTTGCTTGGGTAGGATTGAAACCGCTATCTTCAGACAATGTTCACGTGTAACCGTAGAGAATCAACGCCTCTATCCAGTGCGCCACGGACGCTAAAACATTCAAAAATAAAAATAAAATAAAATAATACTAATATATTTGACCTGTCACACAAAATGTAATAATAAAAACTGCTTGACAGAAACTATTTAATTTCTTTAGGGGAAGCGAGAAAATAAGTAGCAAGTTCGACAATCGTATAAAACAAGTTCGGAAAGGAATCTTCACTATTCTAATAACGATTTAGTTTATTTTCAACTTTTTTTTATCCCGATTTTATGTTTTTCTTCGGTTTTTATTCAACATTCCAGTCTGAAACGTTTTGATTTACTTTTACGTCTTCGCCGACTGAAGCATGATTATATATGAATATTAAGTGCGAATACTAGCAGAGCATATATTTTGTTTACATAATCTTTCACGGGGGGCGGGGAATGTACGTTCTTTTGACAATATTCCACAAACGCCCACCAAATAATTTCCTCGTGAGATGTGTTTTTGTATGAATGAGTTGATTTTATGAAGACAAATCTATTTTCACTCAATATATTCTTCCATAAAATTCGCATTTATTTGTAATCATATGTTACCAAGAGACCCTTTCTGCTAGTTAATCTAATGATTCCTTCTGATAAAATGGCTTATATCACGTATTTAAATAAACCTTAGTTAACATCTAATAGCGGTTTCGTAAAGCATTAAAATACACCAGGAAGCGAGACCCTTATAAGTCTCGGGTATAATCTGACTTAGTAGTAGTAGTAGTAGTATGATTCTGTCTATAACTTGATACTTTATATCGTTACTTAGCTTCATTTACATTGATACATCATTCTACGTTAATGGTTAGAAGTGAATGTTAAGTATGGAATAAAACTGTACCCGGTGATCTTCATATGTTTGCAACGTAAATGACGTCAAAACTAACATGAATAAGCATTTCAATATATTAGAAACTTAAAGCATGAGGAGGTTTACAAAAGTAACCAGATATTTCGTACGTGTGAGGATTAGTAAGTACGGGCGTAGGTGAGTAGACTTGAATCAACAAACATATTAAAAACGGAATGGGAGTAACATTATATAAGTATTTTAGACACTAATGTTTCATACATTCGCAATCATCAATGCATATAATGATAATTACTGCTGGTCGGGAAATTCGAACCAAGTTAATTCATATTTTCCTTATTTGTTAGGACGTTACCCCTGGTTCAGCCTCTATTAATTTGAGATTTAAGGAAAATTAAACAACTATGAATTACAAATACGAGAATAACAGTAAAACAGTCAGAAAGTACCTTAACGACCGGAAGTCGTAAACGTTGCATATCGCTAGTTAACTGCCTTTTTGTTCTGAATTTCTTTAATCATAGCATCTTATAATTATAAATATCAATAATTGATTTTATTTATACAATCGCTACTCTCTTATATTATCGCAATCCTTATCGCAGGAAATAATAATCACATACATCGATATTATATACTAGCCTGAGTGCCTGGCGTTGCCTGGATGTTTGGAGGTGTGTGTTGAGCAAAAAAAAATAAAATAAAAATAAAAATAAAATAAAAAATAAAAAAATAAAAAGAGGTAGTAAGCAGGAAGGCTATAACGTGAAAAAAAACAACAAATAAAAACAAAAAAGCTGGCGTCTTTGCCGTTGCGTTCATCGCCTAACAGGAAGTGACGAAAGTTTAAATTAAGGCTAGTCAATCGAAAAGAGGTAGTGACTTTCGAAAATATCAGCGAAGAAAATAAAAAGAGACCGTTCTCTGTAGAAAAAAGGTCCAGTTAAAGATGAAGGAATTAATATTTTAGGCCAATTTTTTGATATTTGTCGTCCGACGGGTTAAGCTTCAAAATGATACCGATCTGGTGAAAATCCGTCGCCTGTCAAAAGTTTTAGGCAGACATACATACATAAATACATACATACATACATACATTTAAGCAGACAGGTGAGATTTATATTATAGATTACATTTTCAAAGTCAGACTCAAATATCACCCCCTGTGCTATTTATTTGATTCAGGCTAGCCATTTTCCCGTTAGATTTCTACACAGTACATTTAAAATTAACTCTAGTTCATTATTGGAAATGAGAGTTGTGGTAAAATATCGCTTATAAAACTTGATTTTGTTCTAAAAGAAGCGCTCTTTATTCAATGTGAAAATAAACTATAACAAAAGACATAATATAAAAATACTTAGTATTAATAGAACTTTTTGTTTGATAAACAAATGGACACAAGGAATTTGTTACTCATATTAATGCTATTTAGCTAATAGTATTTTTTTTTACAACAAATAACTTTTTATCCAAGGAAATAATACAATTCTTACCGCACCGTTTTTTTTTTTCAAAATACCTTTATTTTATATTTCGTCTTTTGTGTTGTTTTTTTTTCACATCTAATGCATAACCCTTCTGTGAACAAGCTCACTTATACTAGCGGTGATATTTTATCACACCTCCCATCGCACATAACAAACTAGACTTTATTTTGAACATTCTTATATATCAGATGTTGCTGAGGATTATATGTACATTGATTCTATCATATTTTAAAAAGCTATCTTCAAAGGTTTTTGTGTTTTGATAACCGGTAGTTTGTTAAAAACTCATGGCTGAATTGCACTATCCGCAATCATATAATGCTAGGCTAGTCTATAAAGCTCGCTTACGCAAAAACAAATAAAATAACATATGTAAATCGCGATATATCCAAACAGTCGGGTGAGGTGGTCCAATGGTAGAGTTGAGGCTCCGTACCATAAGGTCCCGGTTTCGAATCTCGCTAGATTCAGCCACTCTTATGAGTCATAGCGGACGAAGCACATGTCAGTGGATAACTATATTTTAAAAACAATGTGTGTATATATATATATGCGGAAATAATTAAATAGGTCGTTAGGTAACTACGATCATTAAACGTGGAATGAATTGCACTGATAGATTACATAGATATCTATATTATAAAATAAGAAGAGCAGGAGATAAATATTATATCTTGGCAATAACAGTGATTAACGGATATATCAGAAGAATACAATAGGCAATAACTTACAGTGTGAGACCAAAGCAGACTGCAAATACGCATTAGCAGACGATAAACGTTTATGTAAAAAAGCGAAACATAAAAAGAAAATCAACCTCTTAACATGAGATCAGAATCGAAATCAGACAGCAAATCTTGAACAAATGACTCGATATCTCATCGGATAGAACTACGATGGTCGTCTCAAAAGTAAAACCTCATATTTTATTAACACAAAAGTGTAAGAGTGTGGCATATGCGGCTATGTATATATACGTGTCTCAGAGATGTATGCATAAACTAAAAATGTATGTTATATAAGTGTATGCATATATTGATGTCCGCGTATCTTATCGTTTAGTGTCCGATGCATGTATCCTATCGTTTGTCGTTATTTTATATAAACGCTTCAACCTAAATACAAATGCACAGTGTTAATTGAGAGGATGGATGAGTGTGTGTCGTGTTTGCACATATTCGCATACACATATTATGCAAACGCAACACATAACATTTACAATTCAAACATTCTCGAATGACATCTTTTCTGCTTTACACTATACAAGTCAGAGATTTTATTTTATAGTCTTTTTCCCTTCTGGTGGCTGGACCTTAAATGAAAGCATCTTCCGAATCGAAACATCAAAATGTCGAGCTATAACTATATATCTTCATTCCCTTGACTCGGAGTTTTCAGACGCTTAATCGTCTTGTTTCTACATCTTCAGTAAGTCAATACGTGCTTCCATGGACCGCAGAGACAAAATTTCTTTCTGCGTTCGCTGGCGAACCCAGACAAACTGACTAACGCTGACTACTTTACTATATTACAAAATCCTTACTTTGTTAGTTATTTGACGTTAAGATACCAGATAAACTTTATTGTTTTGGTAGACTGATTTTAGTCTTTGCTAAACCAAATTCTTACTGTTTTATTTCCGAACTAAAATTTCAATTTTATTTTATGATATACAAAAATTCACATAAATATTTTATTGTTCTAAATACTTATCCTATTCCAATAACATTTTTAATGAGATATTTCATATTTACTAACTCTGAACAATGGCAATGTCATTTCACGCTTTTTTTAAAATTACATTTTCACCCCAAACAACGCAAATTGCCACTTCTCGGCAGTTCGTTGTCGGCCATAGATATATTCAATTAGAGTTGCTGAGTATTATTAAAACAAGCGACTTTTTGTGCATAGCCATTATCAATGCACTGTTGCAAAGTATTCAATGACGCATCCCTGCACATTCATGATAGAGGTTGCTTTCTTAGAGTCTCACAACATTAATATATGCAACAAAAAGATGAATCCTTCAGGTCGTGAATGCATCAGGTTAGTTATCACAACACCATTTGCAATCCTCTCGGTCGAAATGAATTATAGGAGGCATTACCTTTGGAACACACGTCGTATATAATAAATGCAATTAGTTAACATTTCACTGTCGTTTAGTATATTGCTTATCGTTGACTGGGATAAATTCAAGTACAAATCGGAATAATTTGTAGCTAAATGCAGACGTACAAAAAACAATTGCTTTACAATGTTAGCCTCGATCTAATAAAATGAAAACACTCGTGCTTGTTATGAACTCGAAAGATTCTTTTATTTTAAAGTATTATATTCTCAAAACCATTTAGATGGCAAAAAAAAAAAACGCTTAATGACTCGGATAAGTTAATTATTTCCGGTTGCTTTTCGATATATCCTAGTCTAATGCAATTCTTATGATTGCAGATACCATGACACTGCGATTACATATCTAGGTAAGTCGATTTGTGTAATATTGTAAAATATATTTATGGAAAGTAAGCTCACCAGTGCTTTCCACGTTTCATCCCCGTGGGGCTTCATCAAGTGAAAATGCTTGAAAATCGTATTAGCGAGTGTTTTTATACATATATGTTATGGTTAGTCGAGTTGGCTAACCAATTAGATTTTTTTTATTCCTTTCCACGATATAATTTTTCTATTAATCAATAGCAGGAATGAAACACGGTGTGGCTTAATTGTCATAAATATAGTGTTACTTGCTAACTAGCTCTACTCAAGTATTGAGCACTGAAAATCGATACAAATAATATAACTCCTCATAACATTTTATATAGATACATGAAATTATATCCACGCACACATTACCATACATAATCTCTCTATCTCTCTCTCTCTCTCTATATATATATATATATATATATATATGCTTGTCTGTCTGAGGAACGATCTCTACCAAACTAGTCAATTTTTGTGTTTACACATTTGAAACTTGATATATAGGGAATTTAATCTATAGAACAATTCGATTTAGCCTTCAGAGAGTAACAAAAGATCTGCCAAAGAGGCAAAATTGAAAAATGTAAAAATAGTAGGCGTAAGTCGCGATAAAGTGCTCTTGTACGCATGCGCAAATATACATTTTACTCTTTACAGTGTTACTTTTTAGTTTTTCTTTGTGTGTGTAATTATAGTACACATGGTAGCAAATCAGTCTGGTAAGCAGTGTTTTGATTTCGATTTGAGCTGATGGCACCCAAGTCATCAAAAATTGAAATCACTGCTATATATTGGATACAATATGATAATCAATAGAGAATCCCCTATTTTATATTTGGTAAAATATAGTTATCAATAGACGTTTGGTTTTATAACAAATACGAAATCTGCATGAATTAAAATATCATATTTAAACGTATTTTACAACCAGACAATGCTGAGAGGTCTGCCAGTAATAATAATATAAGCATTTTTAAAATATTAATGGTAGGTTGTTCTGTTTTCATGCAAATAGTTTTTAGTACTTTTAATGAAAAAAATTGGTTTCGCAGTGTATTTTTTATGTTATTAGCAATTAATTAATATATATAAGTAATAATGGAATGGATCTCCATAATATACTACTCTTAGTCTACTTGTCTATCAATTCCACTTCTTCTCGGAAACTTACTTGGCCGATCTAGCTGAAATGCTGTGTAAACTTTTGTTATGATAATGTGGAGAGAATTAACTACTATGGTATCCGTTCGATGTACAGTTAGGGATTTATTAATAGTCATTGCTAGAAATTAGTATTTTAAAGCCAAATAAATGAGCATAAATTAAAACACATTCAACCATTAAGTGACATACAGCACTCATTCTGAATTAACGGCATATAAATTGCTTTTTTTTAAACAGGCAAAACGTATAGTACACCCACCCACCCACACACACACACACACACACATATGTGTGTGTGTGTGTGTGTGTGTGTGTGTGTTTATGTATTCATTTTTATAAGCGATTCTGTGGTGTTTTGTTTTTTTTCACTGACAGTGCTTTTAAAGGGATAGGTTATCTGCCCTTGGTTTATATTCTAGTCGCCTCACATTTTTTTGTGTTTTATTTGTAATTAATTTATTCAAATATTTATTTAAATATTTTCAACGTGCATAATATATATGCGCGTATGCGTATATGCGTCATAGAAAGATGCAGACTGATAAATATGAATAGAAAATTATATTTAAAAAAAACAACAAATATATAGATAAACTGATGTACGTAAGCAAATAGTGATGAATCGATATGAAGTGAATAAGATAAATAAGAGATCGATACATTAAACAAAGCTGTACTTGATTGCTAGATGCGTACTTGAATGTTTACCATTGTGTACATATTTCTAACATTTGAATAACTTATCTATCGAAGATTTTAGGGTTGTGTTATTTTTAACATGGCTGGAACAACGTTTTCAGGTTTTTCATTATTTATCGATTAAATTTGTTGCGCATTCGCATGAAGCACATGAGAGATGAATTTGAGAAATTAACGATCGGCTTCACTACTTTGAATTCACAGAATTAGAAAGTTAAAACGAGATACACAATTTATATCCGCCTTCATTTAGAAAAATAGAGAGAAATCGTGAACGAATCCAGTCTTAAGACACGTCCGTTCAACATGCGCGCTTAGTGACGAAGCTTAATTTTAAATTGAAATGTGACAAAGCAACAACGAAAACTTTCAAAGGGATTTTTAACTGTTAAACATGTAGTTGCGCTTAATTATGTCTCTAAAGTTGCGCGTCCATTAGTTGGTATCTTAAGAATTTCCCCATACATAGGTAGAACAAGTTTCTTTTAAACTTCCTGACAGGAAAGCATATTTCCTAACGTTGGTCCAAATATACCCAAAGAGTATAAGCCGAATAATTTCAAGCCAATACACCTTTCTTTAACAAGAATATTTTTTCAAAGGTGATGTAATAGATACAAGCACATCTAGGCTCTTACTCTTTAGAAGAATGAGAATGTGATTGTCTGGTTAAGCCATAAATGCCGACTTGTAGACCAGTTAGGGACAACCCCCCCCAAAAGGTACACCGAAAGCCTCACGCTAAAGGATATCGAGCTACGAGCATAAACACTTGTTTAGTAAGAAGATTTTTTCCTCGAATATAGTAGCCAAGACCACGCAGCTTCTTCAAACGAATATATCTCTTTTGCGGGTCATATCAAATGTCATTATTCCCAGATCGGAAACAATCATAGCTTTTTATCTAAACATGTAAAGGTTAAAAACACACTGACAACAAACAATCTACTTGTCCATTATTTAAACATATTGATATTTGTTCGTAATAACATTTTCGTAAATTTGTCAATGACAGATTAAAACACTGAAGCATAAGAGGCTAACAGGCGTACACATGAAGTTTGTAATGCGAACAAAAAAATGAGTAGGCTGTTTCTTACCAAACATGGCACGAATTCTTGAATACTTCATACAGAATAAGGCTCGCAAGACCGTGACAAATGATAATATATTTATTAAATTAGAATACACTAATTACGACTACAGTTGTATTAAATGTATAGAGCATCATCCAAAATGAGTATAACAATCTTAACATGTGACAGAGCAATGAGGGTTTTTTTTTGTCTACTTATCAAGCTGTCCGCCTGTTGCTTTGGATCCTTGCAGATTATTGGTCATTCTTCAACGAAAAATCTTTTTCTCAGCTCTCTTTACATTTTGGTAAGTAATGATTAGGGCTATGACAACAGCATATTCTTTTCATTGTTTTGACTCTTGAGTATGTATCCGTTAATATCTTATGTTTTTACATAGACTGGTGTGGTTCTCGGTTGATTGTCTTACTGTGTCGGATATATACTTGAAAGTCAAAAGAATTTAAAGAATATTCTATTGTCACAGCCCTAGTAATGATCCATTAGTATTCTAAAACAGCTGTCAAGATTAAGTGCCTAGTGATTTGTTAATAGCTATTTTCCTTCTCAATCAGACGTGGTTTGGGGGCGTATCAGGCGATTAACAATCAACAAACCCCTTCTCAAAGGACAAGAAAAAATATTTACTTCCTCTACATAAGGTTAGGTGTGTGTTTAATGAAAGTGTTTCTGTGGAACGAATTGGATTAGAACGTGATACACCCAGGTGAAAGTTTGTGTTGTTACTCACTAAGCCACCGTTACCCCTATTCTAAAAAACTGAAAAGGCAAAATCTGGGTAAGGGGATTCCTAAACCTGCATAGGACCATACCTCAGACTGACAGAACCTGTCTATTATTTGCGGACTGCAATCCTCGCCTTCATAGTTAAGATAAAGACAAGGATACCAGTTCGCAAACAAATAAAGAAATATACAAATTACTTATCTCCAAGGATTCCAATAATAAAAAATAAGATAACATGTCGTTATTAAAAATGGTTCAGACTCTGATTTTGGTACGAACCAACGCTAAAGGATTCTTATGTGGTATCATAGTATTGTTTCCCGACGTCCGTGTTCCAGATATTTACATGCTCTAGTGAGCTTACAAAACATCAGATAATTTTTGATAGTTGTGGGTGTATTTTCCTGGGCGAATTTAAATAATAAACGCTCGATATATGTATGTACATCGCCACACATGATGTGAATCTTTTTTAGAAGTAAACGGAAGTATACGTTCGCTATGGCCGACCTCGCATGACAAGATCAGGGGGAGAAACATACGGTTATAGAGTGAAAGTACAGATTTGGGGCAAACATAATCATTAATGGAGAAGACGCTTAAAATAAACTGTTTGTGTGATGTGCTCGGATAATTCCACCGGCAAACCAATCATCAACCAAACCTCGCTCGACATCTTTTTCTTCTGTTTCTTTTTTAAATATCATCAAACAAATTCAACGCAAACATTTCCACGAATCAAATATTTCTGTCCAACTCAGTTATACCTTTACAAATTCGATACATACTTGTAAATAAAAGTATTAGTTGTAGAAAACGACCGTGAATATTAAAAATCGATGAAAAATAAAATCGATATGAAAGAAACGAGACGTACCATTGGGCGATACACACCAACACTACTGATTCTAATTTGGTTTTGTGCGAAAACTCATAATTTGTAACATATCTTTTAAGGCATTTCTACTTGCATAACTAAAAAGAGGTGTATTTACTTTCATGATTACCGATATTTTTGCTATTTAATGCACATACGTGTTTACAGTATGAACATAATAATTATCTAAAAATCGCGAGAGTCTCACTTCTTCGAAATGCTACCAGAAACATTAAGAGATATTAGATAATTGAATCAACAATTAGCCCTCTAGTTATTTAATCTTGTTATGAGGAAGAAGGAAATGAAATACTTGTCAGGTTGATAATAAATGAGGGTTTATTAGAAGAATTAAAACAGTATTGTTTTTAACATAACTCAATCCTAGAACTTAAAGGATACTCTACCGTCTATATTGTACAGGAAAAATTCTTAGTAAGCAAATAAACGTTTATGAACTCGCATTAAGTATAATCTATTGTACAAAGTATGAGTATCAGTTTGTATGTTTGTCTAACTGAAATAGTCAGAACTACATAAGATGCGCACACTTAGGCGATATATTCTTTATCACGATTGCGTTGGATAAAATATAGGTGCAATTTTTTAAAATATAAATTCGCAGACAACAACGTCAGGATTATTTAGGGGGACCGACATTAGAGCACCTTTAATGTTATTAAGTCGTAATTCGTTAATCTTTCCAATAGTTAGAAAACCCGATGTATATATTGTTAGGAGAAACATATATACCCCCTCCTTATATCATAATGGATATATAGATATGAGCCAGACATACCTCCTCTTCCCCCCTTCCAAGTCAAGCCAGACAGACCTCCCCTTCCCCCCTTCCAAGTCAAGCAGCAGACTTCCCCTTCCTAAGTTGAACAGCGAACAATCGAACGACACAACCCCACCCTCCCTCACTGATCAACTATAAGCAGCAGTCAAACACCCACGCAAACATAGGTAACCATGACAACTGACATCAGGCGATCGTGACGTTAAGCGCGGAAGGAAAACGCGCGAAAATGTTTAGTTTCAAGCTGACAACCGTTGTGAAACGACGTCAATATTTTCTGTTCCCCACAAAGTAGGAATATGCACCCGCGTGGACGACGCATGGTGACCGACAAATGATCAGCTCAACTCAACTTGGCAGACGGCCAAGGGACATTTACTCCAACATGGAATTACCTTGATCAGCATAATTTAACAAGAGCCATTCTACCCGAGAACTTTGTCAGGACAAACCGCATATCGAAGATGACGAAGAAAGAAAAAGAAGTGATAAAGAAAAACTAAGGACATTATCACGTTATCGAAATGCGCGCGTCAGGGAAGAAGTCCCCACCAAAAAAGCTAAGTATCGTTCGATGTCTATTCTCTCATATTCCACCCCCCCCTCAGCTCGCTCAGTGACAGTCGAGTTCTTTCCGTTAAATAATTTCTTTCCTCACCAAGCATAAAGGTGAAAGAATTGGAAAAAGAAAAGAACGATAAGGAGAGAAAGAACATTGTTACCTAACTTTCACTTTGATTATTCTAACGTTTGTTTCAACTCTGACTTTATGCATTATCAAAAGAAAAGAGAAATCATGACCCCATCCCAACCTGATATTGTCTGCGACCCGACTTTCATTTTGATTATCCTAATATTTTGTTTGGTCTGTGTCTTTATGTTTTGCCAAAGTCTGTGACCCGACTTTCATTTTGAATATTCTAATATTTTATTTTAACTGTGACTCTGTGTTTTATCAAAAAAGAAAAGAAAGAAAAGGAGAGAAAAGGAAGAGAAAAAATATATATCTCCACCAATGACCCTCCCATACTGATCTGATGTTGTCTGTGACTGGACTCTCATTATGACTGTTTTATTATTTTTATTACCTTCATTTGTTTTTTTTTTGTTTGAATAATAAATGTATATATTTTAACGTTATTCATTTGGTGTCCGACCTTTTTCATTCCCTGCCATCTTTATTATTAAACGTGAATGTTACCGGGTAGTCCATGACGATTCCAACGATTCGAAACTTGGGAAATGCCATGCGGTTGTGATATTATTACGGCCGACAAAATTCCACACTTTTTCTTTTTCTTACGACGTGTATTTGAGTATAGAATTTCTTGCGAAATTCCTAACCCCTAGGCTAGACCCGGAACACGTCCCAATATAACAATTAGCTTAAAGGAATTGATTATACAATGTTATAAATTGAATTTAAAAAAAATCTAAACGCTGCAATATTTTAAGTTATACATTTATTATATTATTCACTAGAATGTCATGTCCTTTTCTTTTCCAGGTTTAACAACTAGTCCTTTACTTTTCCATGTTGAAGCCTAACCATATAACTTTCCATGATTTTTCCAGGAAATTCACTTGTTCTTTGTTTTATTACAGTATTATTTTTTGCCCCATGAACATAACATACACGTATGTAATAATAATGCACGGCACTCATCTGCTTTCAATAAAATCCTCCAATGATCTCTCTTTCTTTCTTTAATTCTGTGTGTAAACTTGTTACTTCCCATTTCGCGAGAACGGTAAATTAGTAGCAACATTAGTCGCTCAAGCAACGTGGTTACTGTGGAAAGCAGTCATAAAAACATCCCTCACCTTACGTTTTTTTAATGAAGTTGAACACCAGTAAATTAATCATCATAACTTTTGTTTTACTCAACGAAAATTTAATTTTTTCTTTCACAATATAGCTGAGAAGGTAATCTATAAACTAATAATTGTTTGAAATTTGGTAAAGAAATCAGTAAGCTGTAAAGCTTTAAAGCAGTTCTAAATGATTAAACTGCAACCTAACCATATATTTGAAAACTACTGTATTTGAATTTAAAATATATATATAATATATATATACAGATATATATATATACAATATATATATATAAAATATATATATATACACACATATATACAATATATATATGCATATATATATACACACAAATATTTATATACATATATATACATATATATACTATATAAGCATATATATACACACATATTTAGATACGTATACACATATATATATACTATATAAGCATATATATACACACATATTTAGATACATATATACATACAATATATATATGCATATATATACACATATTTATATACATATATATATATATACAATATATATATGCATATATATACACATATTTATATACATATATATATATACAATATATATATGCATATATATACACACATATTGATATACATATATATATATACAATATATATATGCATATATATACACACATATTGATATACATATATATATATACAATATATATATGCATATATATACACACATATTGATATACATATATATATACAATATATATATGCATATATATACACACATATTTATATACATATATATACAATATATATATGCATATATATACACATATTTATATGCACATATATATACACATATTTATATGCACATATATATACAATACATATATGCATATATATATACACACATATTTATATACATATATATATACAATATATATATGCATATATATACACATATTTATATAGATATATATATACAATATATATATGCAATGTATACAATATATATATATATATGCATATATATATAATATATATACAATATATATATGCATATATATACAATATATATGCATATATATATATACATACACAATATATATATACATATTTATATACATACACAATATATATATACATATTTATATACATACCCAATATATATATATATACATATATACATACACAATATATATATATACATATATACATACACAATATATATATATACATATATACATACACAATATATATCTATACAATATATATATACACAATATATATATACACAATATATATATATATACACAATATTTCTATACAATATATATATACACAATATATATATATATACATATAACAATATATATATACACAATATACATATACAATATATATATACATATATAGTATATATATATGTATATGTACATATATATATATACATATATACATATATATACATAAATATACATATATACACATATATACACATATACACACATATATACACATATACATATATATACATATATATACATATATATATATACATATATATATACATATATACACACATATATATACATATATACACACATATATATATACATATATACACACATAAACATATATACATATATACACACATAAACATATATACACACATATACATATATACACATATATACATATATACACATATATTCATATGTATACATATATACATATGTATACATATATACATATGTATACATATATACATATGTATACATATATACATATGTATACATATATACATATGTATACATATATACATATGTATACATATATACATATGTATACATATATACATATGTATACATATATACATGTGTATACATATATACATGTGTATACATATATACATGTGTATACATATATACATGTGTATACATATATACATGTGTATACATATATACATGTGTATACATATATACATGTGTATACATATATACATGTGTATACATATATACATGTGCATACATATATACATGTGCATACATATATACATATGCATACATATATACATATGCATACATATATACATATGCATACATATATACATATGCATACATATATACATATGCATACATATATACATATGCATACATATATACATATGCATACATATATACATATGCATACATATATACATATGCATACATATATACATATGCATACATATATACATATGCATACATATATATGCATACATATATACATATGCATACATATATACATATGTATACATATATACATATGTATACATATATACATATGTATACATATATACATATGCATACATATATACATATGCATACATATATACATATGCATACATATATACATATGCATACATATGTATATATGTATGCATATATACATACATATATATACATATATACATATATACATACATATATACATATATATACATATATACACATATATACACATATACATACACATATACATATATACATACATATATACATACATACATATATACATACATACATACATCCATATATACATATATACATACATATATACATATATACATACATATATATATGTATATATGTATGTATGTATATATATGCATATATATTTCTGAACTATTAAATTAGGCTGTCTCGTATATGCCAGTTGTAGCAAAGTATATTACAAGAATGTATGGGTGTATGAGTGTATATGTTTGTATATTATGTATGGATATGTACACCCGTGTGGACTGTAGTGGCAAGCTGTTTCATATATAAAGAGGTTACCACACTACTGAAGTAAAAAGGCACCTTATTATTATTGAAAACGTTTTTGCATTTGTTCATGTATTGCTGTGTTTTTCATGCGTTGTGAGTGAGCGAGTTTCTATGTGTCCAAGCGGGTGTGTGTCTGTGCGTGTATGCGTGGGTCTGTGTATGTATCTATATGTGTATGTGTCTACTATACGTCTCTTGAGATTTGGAGACCCGAAGGGATGGGGATGTTGTCTGCGCCTGCGGATGGTCTGAATGTGTGTATGTATTGTGTGTATGTATATATGCGTATATATATGTATGTGTGATTATATATATATAGATGTGTGTACGTGTGTATGTATATTTATGTATATGTTGTGTGTATGTGTGTATGTGTAAATGTATTTGTATGTATGTGTGTATATCTATATATGTGTGTGTGTTTGTGCATGTATATATATATGTGTGTATATATATGTGTGTGTATATCTATGTATATATGAATATGTGTATATATATATATGTTTATCGGTTGATTTGAATATCGTATGTGTGTATGTGCCCCTGTCTGTGTGTGTATGCGTGAGGGTGCGTGTGTGTGCGTGTGTGTGTAAACATGTATGTGGTTGGATGGGTGTAGATTAAAAGACACCGATCAGTACTCAGTGACCATA
>NC_136482.1:85622828-85657828 GCF_053919585.1 Euprymna scolopes
TGCCTACTAGACAGTGGCAGATGAAAAATTAGTGCCTACTAGACAATGGCAGATGAAAAATTAGTGCCTACTAGACAATGGCAGATTAAAAATTAGTGCCTACTAGACAATGGCAGATTAAAAATTAGTGCCTACTAGACAATGGCAGATTAAAAATTAGTGCCTACTAGACAGTGGCAGATTAAAAATTAGTGCCTACTAGACAGTGGCAGATTAAAAATTAGTGCCTACTAGACAGTGACAGATGAAAAATTAGTGCCTACTAGACAGTGGCAGATGAAAAAGTAGTGCCTACTAGACAGTGGCAGATGAAACATTAGTGCCTACTAGACAGTGACAGATGAAAAATTAGTGCCTACTATGTTACAGAGAGAGAGAGAGAGAGAGAGAGAGAGAGAGAGGGGAGAGAGTAAACGTGGAGGTAGACTTGTTTACCAGAACCGAAGGTCAGCTGACCAAATTACGTATGTATGACGTGATCAGCAGATCGGTGAGATTGGATTTGAGCTTTGAAGAAGACGGACGTTTTTCCGTGGTCTCCCCCTCTTTACTGGGGAGGGGGAAGACGAACGCTGACGTGTGTGAAGAAGAACCACACAAGCAGATTTCACTTCCACCTGCTGCAGGACCTCTGGGGAAAGTGAAATAAAAAACTATAAAACACATTCATCGTCTTGGAGTGATAAATCTTCGTCAAACAGGTATCAAGTCTCCCTCCAGGATGAGAAATTTCCAGATGGTCCGTTTTGAAGAAGCAGAGGTAGGTTCAGAAATTACATGTCACACACACGATTCCCTTTATCATAATCAAACACACAACCATTTTTATTAGAGATAATCACACGGAATCTTTGATGTTATATAGTGTATACACCCAAACGTAAAAAGTGCCCCTCAATGATTTAAATGGCGCCCCTAAATGAAGAACTCGATGATAACGAATATATAACAACTAGACAGTGGCAGATTAAAAATTAGTGCCTAATAGACAGTGGCAGATGAAAAATTAGTGCCTAATAGACAGTGGCAGATGAAAAATTAGTGCCTAATAGACAGTGGCAGATTAAAAATTAGTGCCTAATAGACAGTGGCAGATTAAAAATTAGTGCCTAATAGACAGTGGCAGATTAAAAACTAGTGCCTAATAGACAGTGGCAGATGAAAAATTAGTGCCTAATAGACAGTGGCAGATGAAAAATTAGTGCCTAATAGACAGTGGCAAATTAAAAATTAGTGCCTAATAGGCAGTGGCAGATTAAAAATAAGTGCCTATTAGACAATGGCAGATGAAAAATTAGTGCCTACTAGACAGTGGCAGATGAAAAATTAGTGCCTACTAGACAGTGGCAGATGAAAAATTAGTGCCTACTAGACAGTGGCAGATGAAAAATTAGTGCCTACTAGATAGTGGCAGATGAAAAATTAGTGCCTACTAGACAGTGGCAGATGAAGAATTAGTGCCTACAAGACAGTGGCAGATGAAGAATTAGTGCCTACAAGACAGTGGCAGATGAAAAATTAGTGCCTACTAGACAGTGGCAGATGAAAAATTAGTGCCTACTAGACAGTGGCAGATGAAAAATTAGTGCCTACTAGACAGTGGTAGATGAAACATTAGTGCCTACTAGACAGTGGCAGATGAAACATTAGTGCCTACTAGACAGTGGCAGATGAAAAATTAGTGCCTACTAGACAGTGGCAGATGAAAAATTAGTGCCTACTAGATAGTGGCAGATTAAAAATTAGTGCCTACTAGACAGTGGCAGATTAAAAATTAGTGCCTACTAGACAGTGGCAGATGAAAAATTAGTTCCTACTAGACAGTGGCAGATGAAAAATTAGTGCCTACTAGACAGTGGCAGATGAAAAATTAGTGCCTACTAGACAGTGGCAGATGAAAAATTAGTGCCTACTAGACAGTGGCAGATGAAAAATTAGTGCCTACTAGACAGTGGCAGATGAAAAATTAGTGCCTACTAGACAGTGGTAGATGAAAAATTAGTTCCTACTAGACAGTGGCAGATGAAAAATTAGTGCCTACTAGACAGTGGCAGATGAAAAATTAGTGCCTACTAGACAGTGGCAGATGAAAAATTAGTGCCTACTAGACAGTGGCAGATGAAAAATTAGTGCCTACTAGATAGTGGCAGATGAAAAATTAGTGCCTACTAGACAGTTGCAGATGAAAAATTAGTGCCTACTAGACAGTGGCAGATGAAAAATTAGTGCCTACTAGACAGTGGTAGATGAAACATTAGTGCCTACTAGACAGTGGCAGATTAAAACTTAGTGCCTAATAGACAGTGGCAGATGAAAAATTAGTGCCTAATAGACAGTGGCAGATGAAAAATTAGTGCCTAATAGACAGTGGCAGATTAAAAATTAGTGCCTAATAGGCAGTGGCAGATTAAAAATAAGTGCCTATTAGACAATGGCAGATGAAAAATTAGTGCCTACTAGACAGTGGCAGATTAAAAATTAGTGCCTACTAGACAGTGGCAGATTAAAACTTAGTGCCTAATAGACAGTGGCAGATGAAAAATTAGTGCCTACTAGACAGTGGCAGATGAAAAATTAGTGCCTACTAGACAGTGGCAGATGAAGAATTAGTGCCTACAAGACAGTGGCAGATGAAGAATTAGTGCCTACTAGACAGTGGTAGATGAAACATTAGTGCCTACTAGACAGTGGCAGATGAAACATTAGTGCCTACTAGACAGTGGCAGATGAAAAAGTAGTGCCTACTAGACAGTGGCAGATGAAAAATTAGTGCCTACTAGACAGTGGCAGATGAAAAATTAGTGCCTACTAGACAGTGGCAGATGAAAAATTAGTGCCTACTAGACAGTGGTAGATGAAAAATTAGTGCCTACTAGACAGTGGCAGATGAAAAATTAGTGCCTACTAGACAGTGGCAGATGAAACATTAGTTCCTACTAGACAGTGGCAGATGAAAAATTAGTGCGTACTAGATAGTGGCAGATTAAAAATTAGTGCCTACTAGACAGTGGCAGATGAAAAATTAGTGCCTACTAGACCGTGGCAGATGAAAAATTAGTGCCTACTAGACAGTGGCTGATGAAATTAGTACCGTCAAGACACTGGCAGATAAAATTTGTGCCTACAAGACACGGCAGATAACGTGAATGTCTTCAGACAACGAGATAAGGCTTGAATGCTTTCAGATAAGGAGTGGATGTTTATCAGAATCATATTTTTTGACTCATGTTCACCCTAACAAGGCATATTACCACTTGAAAGCGGCCCCTATTAGGAACCATACCTAGAAAAGATTAAGATGTTGGTTTACGTTACATTTAAACCTGCATATCAATACAGTCAGGGAAGCAGGTAGCAGAAAGGGAGCTCTAAAATCTTGCTGTTCGAGGGAAGAAACTAGTAGAGTAGGAAGCTTACTGGCATTTAGGGACATCAACAGTGAGGAGGTGTGATTTTTTGCTAATCGGGTATGTCGAGAGGGCATAAGTGCAACGAGTTCATTAGAACACATTCCATTGTAATACTTGTAAAATAGGCACAGCGATGCAACATTGCGATTATGGGATAGGGCTTGAAGCTTAGTTGACAAAGTGGGACCTATTAGATTGAAGAGACCTTTTTGAACCCAATCCAAGATAAGAATTACACATTTTCACCCATGTTAACTAAAACAACGCTGATAGACATATAAATTGAGAAAAGATAGATGAAAAAGAAGGATTGAATATACACACCCCTTCTTATAATATATGTGTGTGTGTGTGTTTATATGTGTATGTGTGCGTGTTCAGAGTAACTGAAATATTGATTTTGATATCAAGTAAGGTACTCGTATATATTTGCATGTACAGTATTCACCCCTGAACTAATAAAACGACGATAATAAATTTGTAACACGGCAATTGACTTAATGGGTCGTAATGTGGACTACATTTGATTTCATTTAGATTTACGAAAAAGAGTAGATAGCACGGTGGAAATACCTTGAAAAAATTAATTCTCAAACTTTTGAAAAAACGGTAAATGACATTCATTAATCAATATTTCGGGAATTAGAGTTTCTTTAATATACTATAAAAGAGCATCATAAAGCAAAACATGGACACAATCTACTTTTCGAAAAGTAAAAGCATAAGATTCAATTTAATTTGAACAATAGGCATTAGCCATAAAACCTTTTTAAATTCAAATTTCTTTTTAAGAACCCTTCAACTTGAGCGTTAACTTTTAGATTTTTTCTAACCTCAAAATCATTCATTGGATTTTAATGAAAATTTGAAAAAAGGATTCTAGATTTAAAGTTAAGTGTCTTATTTTGATTTTGATCTTCGTTACTGAATAAAACGTGCGACGGGACAGTTCTGTTTATATATATATATATATATATATATATATATATATATATATATATATATATATATATATTAGTCGAGCAAGAAGCTGCTCGACAAACAAAATGTTACTTGCAGACTACTACTGAGTAATGAAGCCGTGGGTACTGCATAAAAAAACAAATTTTTAATTTCCTCGCCAAATATTTAATGAATTCGTTTGGAATACTGATAATAATAATCTCCATGTTCTATTTCATTTCAACCATTCATACTACCATAACATAACATTTAAAAACTATCCGTTGGAAGTATTACTATTACTACTACAGACTGGTTGCTAGAATTATTGTTTGCGCATTGATTTTGAGAGAGAGAGAGACAAAGAGAGAGAGAGAGAGAGACAGAGACAGAGACAGATGAGGGTGAGCGAGGAAAAGTACTGAAGCTATAGGTCCAGTAAAAAAAAATATAATTTCTTCACATATTTAATGAATTCCTTTGGAATAGTGATACTATTGCTCATGTTATTCTGATTTATTTGAGATATTTTACATATTTTGATATAATATCGATTTAAAAATATATACTTTACAGATTTGGTTGTTACGGGTTTTTCACTAACTATTTATACTAACTTTTCTGTCAAAACACGCTAAGCGACTATTAATACTACCTTTACACAATAATTGTTGGCTGCAACTGATCGCTTGTTAGTACTATTGATGCTATCTTTTCGTTTTAATCAAAACTGCTTGTGTGTCCGGCTGTTTGTAAATAACTATTCTGTACTTCCACCAAACAATTTAATGAACAAAAAGATATCGTAAAATTTGGATTTAACTTGAAAATGCTGGTCGAATAATATAATCCTTAAAAAGGGACTCTTTATGTTCAACACCGGTATCGATCAATTTAACCAGAAGTTTGATTACATTTGAAATGAAGAATAGGTATAAATTAATCACACTATTATTTCAAATGTAAGGATGTGATTATAATTCAATTTTAATTAACCAGATATTTAACAAAGAAAAAATAAAACAGGATGAAATGATGAAATGTGATTGGCTGACGTACACGAGTGCTACCTGTAATGAAAAATAAAGACCTTTTAAGATATTAAAATTCAGCAGGTACAACAACATGGTCGGTAACGAACGACTAAGCTGGGAAAAGGCGCCAATTTCGTTCTATTTGTAAACATCTGGTGCGCATGCGCACTAGCGCTCTAAACTCACAACACTCTCCACCACATGTTATTTATATTTAAGGTTCCAGGTGATCTTCCTTCCCCTTTTTGTTGCTTCTGGAAGAAATTTGAAAACGCCCTTCTTCGAGTCAGACTGTTGCTGCTGCTCTTCTATTTCTAAACACTTTGTTTTGTCGACTGTGGAGAAAAATTCTCCATTTGGTGAGGTATTATTCTTTGGGGGTCTCCTGTTGATCAATCAACTCTGATTCGCGGATGTTTGATGGAATAGTAGAATCTGGTGATGTACCATGATCAGGGGAGACAGGAGATTCCAAGTTTGTAGAGGAGGGGTCAGTGACAGGAGTGGGGGCTAGGTCTTCTGTTGAGACTGTTGACTGACGGTCGTCAGGGAAACGAATTCTGGCAAAGTTGGGAGTTGCAGATATTATATCTACTGGTTCCACTAGGGGATCTGACTTGTGTTGGCGGACAGACTTCCTAAGGAGGGCCGGTCCTCCTTGCAGCCACTCGGGTAAGGTATATCCGGTGCCCGACCTTCTGGAAAAGTTAAACATTCTCTCGTGTGGGGTTGAGTTAGTTGCTGTACAAAGTAGCGATCGAATAGAGTGCAAAGCTATGTCGAGTACTTCATGCCAGTGACGTTCGTCCAATTGCCTGGTTTTGAGTGCAAGTTTGATCGTTTTCCAAATTGTGCCATTTACTCTCTCGCATTGTCCATTGCCGATTGGATGGTATGGAGTTGAGTGGGTAATCACAACTCTATGTTGCCAGAGAAACTCTTTTAGTGCACATGAAATAAACTGACTTCCTCGATCACTATGTATGGAATCTGGGCAGCCAAAAAAGGTAAATAAATTCTGGAGAAAATTTATAAAAGTTTTTGTTGATATGTCCTGACATGGATAGACAAAACGATAGCGTGAATATTCATCTACAATCACGAGTAGGTATTTGAGATTATTCGTAGATGGTTTTGGTCCCATGAAATCTATTGAAAGACGTTCAAAGGGGGATCGGGAATGGATTAATCGACCTGATGGAGGTTTGAAGAACCTTGGTTTTAGTTCAGCACATATTTGACATTCAGCGCAGGTGCGCTTAGCATCTTCCATGGAGAATGGTAGATTCTTCTGCCTCACAAAGTGATAGAGTCTCGCTACTCCAGTATGACAAAGTGCTGCGTGCAGGTCCTTTAGTGATAATGAGCGGGAAGAAGAGCATGATCGAGAAAGGGTATCTGCAGAGTTATTAAGAGAACCTGGTCTATATACTATCTCATAAGAATAGTTTGAAAGTTCAAGTCTCCACCGAAGCAGCTTATCGTTTTTAATACGATTTGGTGTCTGCGTGTTGAACATAAATGATGCAGCCTGTTGGTCAGTAATAATGGTAAAGTGTCGACCGAGTAAGAGGTCACGCCATTTACGCACAGATTCTACAATGGCTGCCGATTCACGTTCCACTGCTGAATCTCGAGGCTCTGACTACGTTATGGTTCTGGAAAAATATGCTACTGGACGTCCATTCTGGGAAAGGCAGACTGCTAATGCTGTCGCGGATGCATCAGTTTCTATCGTAAAAGGAACTTCATCCTCAATGGCTGCAACCGAAGCCTTGCAAATTTCATCTTTCATGGATTGAAATTGATTTTTTAGTTTCTCAGTAATAGGAAAGGACGTAATGTTTAATAAAGGTGAAATCCGATCTGAGAAATTCTCTATCCAATATGAATAGTATGAGAAGAGACCTAGAGCCCGCCTGAGTGACTTACTGCAGTTCGGAATCGGTAATTCTTTTAGTGGTGTAAGTCTGTCTGGATCAGGACTGATTGTTCCATTTTCCAATAAGTGCCCGAGAAACTTTAGTTTGGTTATACAATATTCACATTTTACAGGGTTTAGTTGCAAGTTAAGACGGTTGATAACCTTTCTAAAAGCTTCCATATTTTCGTTTAATTCTTTTAGTTTTTCCTCCGATGACAATGTCATCAATGTAGGCAAATGTACCTTGGAGTTCATGTTCTTGAATCAGATTATGCATAATACGTTGAAACACAGCTACTGAGTTCGTTAGCCCAAAAGGTAACCTAGAAAACTCGTATAGTCCTCCGTCAGCTTCAAATGCTGTGTAAATTCTCTCGTCTCTACGTATAGGGCATTGATAATATGCAGACTTCAGGTCCAACTTATTTAAAATTTTGTACTGTGATAGTTGGCGTATGATATCCGAAATTTTGGGAAGCGGAAAAGCATCCAAAAGTGTAAACCGATTTATAGTTGCAGAATAGTCAACGACCATGCGACGCTTATGTCTTTCATTTCTAGTTACTAGTACTTGGGCTCTCCATGGGGAATTCGATTTGATTATGATACCTTCTTTTAATAATTTTTGTATCTCATTCCGGATAAATTCGCAGTCCGATGCTGAGTAGTTTCTGCTTCTTGTTGCGATGGGTGTACAATTCTTTGCTAAATTAGCAAAAAGAGACGGTGGCTCGATTTTCATCTGAGTGACGTTACAAATCTGTAAAGATGGTATCTTTCCGTTATAACGGAATTCCACCCGGTTATGCAATTGCAGGAACTCTTGTCCTAGTATAATTGGAGCACACAAGTTGGGAAGGATAGATAGACGCATATTAGTGTAAATTTTCCATTAACAGCGATGGACGCAACACAGTGTCCTAAGGTTTTGCTCGTGAGATTCGAGGAAGCCATGCTTACCGTATCATTAGAAGGTAATATACTAAGGCCGAGTGATCTCACGATGTTCATTCGTATAAAGTTATGAGTGCTTCCACTGTCTACCATAGCTTTCAAAACGGTACTATTAATTGTTGCATTTACTACAGAATATTGTGTGCATGGAGTGCATTGGGATGACGCAGTGAGGGCAATATATGCAGAACTAGTCCTGGTATTATAAGTTGTTTGTTTTATTTTAGATCGGCAGCCACATTTAAGGCAGTCAGCATTCCGAGCTGGGCAAATATTTCGAGAATGATTTTCTCGTCCACAGAATTGGCATCTGGCGCAGTGAGTCACCTGATTATTTCTGGAAACAGCAGCACATTCATTAGTTAGTTCCAAACTAGAGTTATTTTCAGATTCATCTGCATGAATAGATGCCTTTGCTACAATTGATGTGTCATAAGCTGCTGCATTATGTTGGGCCATTTCTAGACTTCGTGCAGTTGCTACGGCATGATCTAGGTTAATTTCAAAACTTTACAGTAATCTCTGCCTAATAATTGAGGAAGTGAGACCTGTGATAAATGCGTCACGTATCGCTAGCTCCGCATGTTAAGAGGCAGTAACATCTTCAAATTTACAATCCTTAGAAAGATTCTTTAGTTTTAGGAGAAACTGATCAATAGATTCACCTTGATTTTGTTTCCTAGTGGCGAGAAGGTGACGAGCAAACACAGAATTTACCCGTTTTACATAGGTTGCTTGAAGGATGCTGATAGCCCTCTCGAAAGTTGAACAGTGAGATATAAGAGAATAGACCTTCGGTGAGATGAAATTAATCAGAATACTTAACTTATTCGGGGGATTTTGAGGATGAGCGACTGTGAGATAGTCGATGCAGTTGATGAGGGTACGATACCAATGATTCCACTCGTCAGCGGTTGTATCTGACGATCCTTCGAATTTACCAGGTTTCAGTATAGCATCCATTGTTGCTGTTGATTTTTAATTTATGTTGAATAAATTGTAATGAAAAATAAAGACCTATAAGATATTAGAAAGGTTTTATTCAACGTAATATTCAGCAGGTACAACAACATGGTCGGTAACGAACGACTAAGCTGGGAAAAGGCGCCAATTTCGTTCTATTTGTAAACATCTGGTGCGCATGCGCACTAGCGCTCTAAACTCACAACACTACCCCTACTAGCGAATTAGGCATCGGATCCAATGTTGTACGTTGTTCGATTAAGGGAGCCGTTATTAATTTTACAAGGAAAGAATTTTTGCGTGTGTGACGTAGTTTTTTAAATTTATTTTGGCTAGAACTTTGCGCATTATTTTGTTATGATTTTAGCTGTTTTTTTTGTTTTTGTTTTTTATATATATATTTTTACCGGAGTTTTCGTTGTAGGTAATTATTAACAGGAAAATTTGTGAAAGTCAAAATTAGCACTTGTGGCGATAAACAAAAAGCTTTAGCGCGTACGTACCTCTCATGGAATGTCTTAGATCGAAACACAGTGAAATGTTATTTGGTGCTAGTGCACTTATTGATCCGCGCTATTTTTAAATAGTACTTTCAAATTTAATTAAATTTTACAATACCTGTTCTTATTAAATTGTTAGGTGAAAGTACTCGCGCTATTTTTAATAGTATTTTTAAGTTTAATTAAAGTTTTACGATACCATAAACCATTAAAAAATAACGATATCATAAGTGCATAAGCACCAATCTTTTTTGTTTTGATTTGCTTTGCTTTGATTAAATCCGGCCAAAACACACAAAATACAAACAACCAAACAAAAACAATAACAAAAGAATACGAAAATAAGAAGAAAAGAATCCGTAAAGTTCAAGCGAACTTGAAAATTTTATTATTTTTTATTTTTAAATAAAAAAATAACGCCGGTATCTTAAAACTTTAATTAAACTTGAAAATATTTAAAATAGCGCAGATTCCATTTTAGCTTTCACCAATTTTCCTGTTAATAATTACATAAACTCCGGCAATATTCCCCCCCCCCTAAAAAATCAAACAAGAAAACCCCAGATGAAATCATATTAAAAAAATCAAGCTAAAATAAATTAAAAACAAGGCCGATAGCCATTAGTCGCGTGCTCTTGTGTAATGAATGAATGCGTGAATGTAGGATTGACATGAAATTCTTAAAGATAAACTAAAATGACCGAAAAATGGGCTGAAATGACTTAACTAAATAAAAAGTAAATGGCTTAGATTGATTTTAATGAACTTATGGATGAATTGAATGACTTTAAGAATGACTTGAATGCTTAAAAAATAATTGGAATCCTTCAAAAACAACTTAAATGATCTGGAGAATTACTTGAATGGCTTTGAGACTGACTGGTTATAAAGTGGGTGATCATTTTACATTAAGTTAATACAGAAAAGTGATCCCCCACTTTATATCACAAAGTTACAACTATAAGTACAGCATGTAGTAAGAACAGGTAGTATACTTTGATCTTGGCCAAAAGGCCAAGAAAAGCTTAAAAAGCTTAGAACAGCATCTATTAACAACAGACATTTGATCTTAACCAAAAAAGCCCAAGAACAAAAGTATTATGGACCGACCGACAGACCGACGGAGTGACTTATAGAGTCGCTTGCACGCGACTAAAAACTAGGTCACACACGCAAAAATTCTTTCCTTGTAAAAATAATAATGGCTCCCTCAATCGAACTACGTACAACATCGGAGGCGATGCGTATTTCACTATAGGGGTAGCATTCATGTACGTCCGCCTTTTGGTACCGTGCTGAAATAATAAGTTGTTTAGCTTGAAAGCCATTCTTAACATGGAGAGGAGAGGTTGTTTTGCATCTATTCTGTGCTTCCACCTTACAATTGAATAAAAAAATTACAATTGAACAAAAAACAGATATCGTGAAAACTTGAATTGCACATGAAAACACTATTTACAAATAGCGTGGCATGAAAAATGCATACGCACATTTTAGGATAATTCTTGAAGGAGATATTGTTTTTAAAAGAGACTACACCACCCACTAATATTTTTTAAGAATATTTTTAGTTAATTACGGTTTTAAAAAAGTAAAATGAATTTTCTAAGTGTTCGTTTTCTACCTTGCTGGATAAGTTGTTAGTGGTTCAACTTATTTTAAAGCGTTTATTCAGTTCCAAAACGAAACTACAGACCGCATATTTTAAAAAAATATATATATTTATACTTATTTACTGTTGTTTTAAAAGAGGCAAAATCGATTTTTCTACCTAGCTTGTTAAGTTGTTAGTGGTTTAACTTATTTTAACGTGTTATTTAGTAAGAAAAACAAGTCAAGAAGGATTTCTCAACTAAACGACGACAGAAAAGATGGTGTAGTCTCAGGACAGATACTAAACTTTGCTGCTGCTGCTGCTACTACTACTACTACTACTACTAATAATAATAATAATAAATAAATAAATAAATTTACCGTCAAATGAAACAAAGTTTTGCTCACTGGCCGTAATTAAATTTAAGTAGTTTAAGTTAACGAAGATTATATTTAGAATTAATTATAAATTGGATGCAGCGTAAAATTCAGGAAAACTCTTCCGTTTTTGATAGGTAGAAAAACTCCATTATAGAATATATATCGATTGAAAACGCATTTTAGGACCGGTCTTGAAAGGGGTATTGTTCTTGAAAGAGATTACACCCCCATAGTATTTAATATATATATATATATATATATATATATATATATATATATATATATATATATATATATATATATTTACTTATTTACTGTTTTAAAATATAAAAAATCGATTTTCTAAGTGTTAATTTTCTACCTAGCTTTGTAAGTTTTTAATGGTTCAACTTATTTTAAAACGTTTTAGTTTTTTTTTAAAGTAGTGTCGAGTGTTAATTTAGAACAAAAAATTGTTCGACAAGAGAGTCTCGATAATCGACCAAAAATAAAATATTTAAAGGAAATTCTGAAGTGCATATAGTTAAAAAATAGCCTTTCCAAAATAAAATAAATTTGTATATTTTTTAAAGTAATGTCTTAGATCAGTGTTCGGCAAAAAAAAAAAAAAAAAAAAAAAAATCAAAAAATCGGAGTAGATGCGGTTGATTATGTAACACAACTGAACTGAACGGAATGACGGAGGCAAGACGTAAAAAAACAAAATATATTTATTTATAAAATAAAGTATTTTTTAACACATCTTCTGTTATTACGAAACAAAAAAAAGAAAAGAAAAATCTTATTGTATTATTGAATAATCAAACAAATATTACATTATGTGATGATACTTTTCATGTTATTCGGATCATGTTTTATTAATTAATAAATACCATTTTATTATTTTGTTATTAATGTTGTTGATAAATATATTTTTAAAAAGTTGGGTATTTTCTTGAAAAAGATTTGTCTCAATAGAAAAATAATCAACAAAATGTTTACCCGGAGAATTATTTTACCGAAAACTATTAATACTAAACTTTCAAAAGGAAGATACTAAAATTAAAATAAAAACTATTTTATTTACATTTATACACTAATAAAAATGTAATTGACATTTTGTTGCATTTTTTTCAGATTTTAAATAATTATATATTTTCTCATTATAAAAAACGATTATTATATTGATTATAATTTTTTGACAGAAAAAATAAAATTAATTGCATATAAAACATTACAAGAAAGATTATAAATCGTGAGAAAAATCTACAGATTATTAAATTATCAATAAATTTTGTCATGAAATATGATTGTTAGATTAATTTCTGTTTGCAAAAGAAAAAAAATCAACATTGTTAAAACACTAACAGCGAATTATCAATATATTGTCATAAAAACGATTATTGTTTTATTTATTGTTTTATTTAATAATTATGAGAATTTTTTTATTTCATTAAAATTATATAGTATACATAACTTCGAATGTACATAAATAAATCTTTGACAAAATTTGTTGATAATTGGCTGATTTTGGATTTTATATATTTTTTCTTTTGCCAATTAAAATGAATTCAATCCTCTTTTTTATAATGTCAAAATGTATTGATAATTTATTGATTTAAAAATTTTAAATCCATGTTTTTTTTTTCATTTAAAATCAAATAAGTTTCGGATCAATTTACTAAATAATCATTTTTTACAAAATATATTTACATAATTTGCCAAAATGCATTGATACAATTGAATAATTTTGAATTTTTTTTCTAATGTTTTATATGTAATTATATATTGTATTTTTTAGCGCGACCTTTTGGACGACAAATATCGAAAGATATTCACAAAACATTAATTGCTTCAACCTAAACTGGGAATTTTCAACAGGGAGTGCTCGCTTTTTTTTTCCTATATTTTTAAAAGTCATCACCTCTTTTCGATTGTCTAGCCTTAATTTAAACCTACGCCACTTTCTGTTTGGCGATGGGCGCAACAGAAAGGAAATCTGTTTTCTGTGTTGTTTTTACGTTCTTTACCCCTTCGCCGTAACTGTTCGAACCTGCCTGCTTAAAACCACATTTTTGGGGGGTCAAGTCACAACTCCGAACATCCTTACATCGCCGGGCATCTTGGCTAGTATAACATTTATGCATATATATATGATACACAGGGTATCCATAAAGTTTGTGTGCACTTTAAAAAAAATATAAGTATTTATATTTGCGATAGAAATAATCTGTAAAAAATATTATCAAGTTTCATGTATCTAGTTTTAACTATAGTTATTGAATAATTTTTCACCACAAAATTCGTAACAATTTTTAGATGAGTAAAAAATAAGTAAAAAATATTTTCTTTTGTTTTTCAAAATCAATTTGATCCCATGGTTTTAATTGAGGAAAAAGTAAACTGTGTTCTTTGGATGGCTGAATTGAAATCTACTATTGCTGTACAAAGAAAGTTTAGAATTGAATACAATGAAAAAGCGACTCACAGGAACACCATTGTTAAATGGATTAAGAAATTTAAAGAGACAGGCTATGTCCATGATAAACCATGGTCTGAAAAGCCATGTGTCAGTGACGAAAGTGTTGCATCCATAGAAGAATCCTTTACTGCAAGTCCAAGAAAGTCTGTAAGACGGGCATCATTGGAGCTCGGGCTGCCAAAGTCTACTGTACATAAGATTCTGCGGGCAAAACTTCATATAAAAACTTACAAAATTCAATTACATCAACAGTTGTTAGAAGAGGATTATTATGCACGGCTAACTTTCTGTCACCAGTTCAATGAAAAACTTTGCAATGATGATGCATTTATGAGTAATTTACTGTTTTCTGATGAAGCAACATTTCATATTAGTGGCAAGGTCAACAGATATAATTGCCGAATCTGGGGAACTGAAAACCCAAATGAAAGTGTTGAACAAGTTAATGTGTGGTTTGCTTTGGGAATAAATCGAATCATAGGGCCATATTTTTTGAAGATCGTGTTATTAACAGTGACAACTACTTAGATATGTTGCACAATTATTTATTCCGCAACTTGAACAATTAAACTTGAAAGATGATACAGTGTTTCAACAAGATGGAGCTCCTTGTCACTTTGCTCGGCGTGTTAGACAGTTTCTAAATCCGGAATTTCCTAACAGATGGATCGAAGGGGGTGGACCATTTCATTGGCCTCCACGTTCGCCAGATTTGACTCCATTAGATTTTTTTATGGGGACATGTGAAAACAATTGTGTATGCAACTAAACCTAGTTCATTGGAAGATTTGAATCATTTAAATAGTGGTCAAATACTATTCCAGTTAACTTAATTAGTTTCGACAATATTTCTAAACAACTTATTTTGTTGAAACTATATTTTAGTAAAAATAAAAATAAAGATCATTTATATTTTAGATGGCGATTCAGTAAATATTAATAAATAAAACAATTAAATAATGAGGTAGATAGAGTAGACTCGAATAAAACACAAGATCGATTTTATGAGGTATAAATAGAGGTTGTGATAGGCAAGAATTACCTCAGTCAAAAAGGATTTGTTCTCTGACTGATGAAGAAACAGCAGATACTGAAGTTTTAATTATTTATTCGAAAACAAAAAAAAATCCACGATAGATACTACACTTGGAATTATTAATTCACAAACACATTTTATTTAAAAATATTTTTAAATGATTTCTTGAAAATTTCAAACGCAAAGGAATGGAATTACTTTACTTTTCGAAAATATTTTAGTTTTATTGATCGAATTAAAATTTAATTTTTAAGTAAAAATATATTTTTGGTTATAGTCCTTTCATCACATCTCGCTTGATTCAAAATCATTTGTAATAGATTTGCGTGTATTTTTATGCATCTTTTTTTAAAAAAAAAATCACTCCTTTTAGAATTATCTTTTACGATAAACACACCATTTAACGTTAAAACAGCCATGGAGAAAAGTTCATCAACAGTATTTCGAGTAGTTATTAATGCAGATAAAAAAAAATCTAATGAGCATGTAAGCCGAGTCAATTTACCAACGCGTAACGAAGTGACACCTTTAATGGCTGATGCAAGAGATAACATACTGAAACGTGTATGTGAAACTCACAGATAATTATTAAAATAACGAATAACGTATTTTACTTGTTCTTTCCTTAGTCCTTTACGTTACGCTTTGAAAAAGACCAAATACAAAATTTTGAAAGCCAAACTGCTTTTAAAAAAGCAAAAATTCATGCAATTCGGCTATAAAAACGTCAATCCGATAAACCTTGGAAACTAATATGAGAGGAATATCCCTTTGATGTAGCCCCATTTTTGAATATCATGAGAAAGGAACTTGTAGTTTCAACGTGCAGTGGTTTTTCATTGAAAAAAAAAATGGTCATTACGTAAAAAGTGAATATTCGAAAAGTGAATCAAGGCAAAAACAAATGAAGCATGCATGGTCTCCCGTGAGTGCACAGTGAACGAGGCATAAAAAATGACTAAGTTTAGCATTTCCCTCCTCTCACTTTATCCCCGAAATCTTCAGGGGACGTCAATTCCTGGTGAAAATGAACAAACGGTACAGTTTTAGACCTTAGCATATGTAAATTTCAGTTCTGCACCATGTGCCCACCCCCACTTAGCTCCAAATGTCTCCAAGGCCTTAACATATTTAAATTTGATATATACGGACAATTTTGGACAAATAGTAAAAACGTCCCCAAAATATAGTGCTTTTAGCCCTAAAAATAACCCCTGGCCACACCCAAGAGTTATCACAAATTATAGACAAACAAAATTATATAAAAATCAGTTAGTTACAACTTTTCAGAAAGTTAAAAAAATCCAAGGCATCAATTTTTTTAATAAGCACAATTGTGTCAATTTTAGCCATCTTAACGCGAAAGGCACTCATAGGGGGAGGGAGAACCAGAGTTTTCCCGGAAAATCCTTTCTGTTACATTTTTTTACTCATATCATGTTTAATGTTTGTGCAAAATTTCAGAAAATTCCAAGGCGTAGTTATTGAGAAAAGTGCGGGCAGACGAATGGACGAACAGACGAAAGAACAAGGGTGAATTTAGTTTTACTCTCCTTTTCTCGGGGGAACAAATAGGTGTAAATTAAAGATTTCCCCTTACAATGAGATTTTATTTTATATAGAATTACGTAGCCCAAGATCACATTCTGTGTATTTAGTAGTACTTAATTATTTATTTCATTCGGGTTAGTTCAGTATTTCAAATACAGTAGACACAATTTTCATAGAAATGTTAACAAACTCATATCTGCTGCATGTTATTGTTTTTTTTTTCTTTGCTATTCAATAAATGAATTTAGGAAAACTTGTCACCGGAAAACTCGTCCCCTTTCGCTAGGTAGGAAAACTGGTCCCTTATTGAATAAATATCGATTGAAAACACATTTTATGACCGTTATTGAAGAAGATATTGTCTTTAAAAGAGAATACACATCCCATAATATTTAAAAATATACTTTTACTTGTTTACTGTTGTTTTAAAAAAAATTAATTTTTCTAAGTTTTCGTTTTCTACATAGCTTTTGGTGTTTCAACTTATTTTAAAGAGTTTATGTAGTTAAAAAAAAAGTAATGTCGAGTGTTACTTATGAACAAAAAAAATGTCCGAAATAAGAGGATCACGTCTTAGGAGTCTCGATAATTGCTCAAAAATAGAAAATTAAAGAGGTAGATATAGTTTTAAAACGGGCCTCCTCCAAAAGAAAATAAATTTGTATATTTTTAGGTAATAATGCACATCCCATAATATTAAAAAAATATATTTACATGTTTATTGTTTTAAAAAAAAATTGATTTTTCTAAGTTTTCCTTTTCTACCTAGCTTTGTAAGTTTTTGTTGTTTAAACTTATTTTAAAGAGTTTATTTAGTTAAAAAGAAATAACAAGTAATGTCGCACTTTAACAAAAAAAATGCCGGAAAATGAAAGAAAATACTGAGGTAGATATAGTTTTTAAACGAGCCTCCCTCACTTCCAAAAGAAAATAAATTTGTATATTTTTAAGTACTGCACAAGTGCCCCCGAAATGACTTTTAAACAATACCATCCCCTCCCCATGTTAAGAATGGCTTTCGAAATGATAACGTTATTATTTCAGTGCGGTACCAAAATTACATAAGACCGTGTTTTTTTTGTTGTTTTGTAATAACACAAGAATTATTTAAACTTAATTAATTCTTCTAAATAAAACAATTGCTTTCTTTGATAATACGTGTTTTCTTTCTTTATTTTTTTTCGTAATGACACAAAAAGTGTTAAAACTAGGGTATTTTTTTTAAAATATTTGAGTTCGTTTTTCGTATCTTGACTCTGTGATCAAGTTTTTTTTTTTTAAGCAAGAGTTAAAAATAATTTTTAAAAATATTATGGGGGTGCATAGTCTCTTTTAAAAACAATATCTCCTTCAAGAAGGGTAATAAAACGTATTTTCGATCGATATTTATCCAATAAGGGACCAGTTTTCCTACCTAGCAAAAAGGGGGAGGATTTTTCCGGGTACGAGTTTTCCGGGTACAAGTTTTCCAGAGACGAGTTTTCCCGGGATGAGTTTTCCGAGCACCCAATAAATATCAGCTCTATCAACACGTATTTTTTGATTAGCTACATTTCTCATACCATTGAGTTGTCACTAGTCCTCATAGTTATTCATAAATAACTGAGATAAACAAAATTGATTATGAAATACTTAAGTTTAAAGTAGCAGAGCAGCGGCTTAGCTCCCACCAGTTTTGGCGAATAACAAACATTGTCCTGAACAGAAGCGTGTCCTTCATCCCTACCATCATCAATCGACCTGAGATAAACTCGTCAGCATCTGAAAAAGCAAAACTGTCAAGAACTTTGCAGCAAATTCTACCCTTTGCGACCACGGTCGCTTACCCACCCCCTCCGCCCGGTATCCATTATATGACTGAAAACACACTAAGCAACATACAAATTTCTGTACGTAATGTTAAGACCTTGATTCGAGTAAAGCAAATGACCCCGAAGGCATTCTAGTCATACTGAGCAAAAAGCTTCAACCGGAACTAGCTCCTATACTTACACAGCGGCTTAAGCGTTGTCTTAAAGAGAAATCCTTCCAAACACCTTGGAAAACCTCATCAGACTGCCCTTTATGCCAAAAAATTCCGATCATCTCCCTCTTAGTATAGACCAATCACTCTCCTGTGCGTTATGAGTAAGTTGCTGGAACTTGTGATAAACGGAGAAGTGGTCAACCACCTCGGCAAAGATAACACGTTCCATCCTGCTTTGATAGAGTTCAAAGCCAGCTTTGAAACCTACTAGATGATGACCATTTTTCTTCCCTGCAACCTCTTTCCCACAGAAGACACGTCGCCAGCCTGTCCCTGCTCTCTCGCTATTTTTATGAACTCCAATTTATGACTAGTTAAACCCACTATATATGGTTTTCCCAACTATCTGTGCCTAGACGCAGATTCCATGAACAGAACTTCTTTCCCAGAACTTCCCGCCTTTGGAACACTGTTCCGCTGGCATGCTTCCCGGGTGAATGCAACATGGTAGACTCCAAATCTAATATAAACAACTTCATGTAAGGTCGTCTTCGGAAATAAACAAATTCCACGCGATTTTCATCATTAACGATTACTTCACTACAACCTTACATTCATCAACCCTTTTCCTCGAGTAACCTTCATGCCTTGAATCTATATGTCTGACAGTGTTCCTAAATATGTTTTGCACAGGAATCCATACAATCAGTATCGAAAATCGAAAAAATCCGATCTTTAAACAGTCTTCTTTTATAGAAGAAAAATAATTTTTACAGAGGAATATTTTACGTTACACCGATGTAATCTTGACTATAACGTAAAATATTCCCCTGGAAAAAATCTTATGTTTTATTTATAAAAGAAGAAAGACTATTTTTAAGATCGTCAAGCCCAAATAGCAGCTGACATGAGATTGTAAACAAACACAGACGGAATTTGATGAACAACATTATTATTTATTTATTTTTATTTTTTGCGAAGTAATTCACCGGGCAAATTATTCCTTATCATATATAATATTCAATAAAAGATTGATTCTATAATACATACGCAATTTGTATAAATTAAAAAAAAAAATCATGTTTAAGCGTATTGTGTTATTGGGAAACGCCGGGCGTCCAGCTAGTATATATATATTGTACACATATATATATGTGTGTGTGTGTGTGTGTAGACAGGTACAGCGAGAACTAGCGAGTGGCGCCTTTTAATCGTCGTCTTTTCTGAGTTATATTGTTCGGCGCGAATGCAAAAGCCACGTTATAATCATAAAACCACTGAACGCGAATTGAATGGCGCCATTAAATTCCTTAACAAAAAACAAACAACAACCGATTTTGGCGTTTCGTTTATTATTTTCTCTCTAAACTCTGCATTTTTATATTCCATGGAAATGCAAATGCTAAACATCCTCATATGTTTTGCTTCAGTATTTTTAAAAATAAAATATCCTCTCTTTTTTTTCCTCCTAATTCTTTCCATATTGTCCGTACATGAAAAAAAAAAAAAACTTTAACAATGTTTCTCCTTAAAATTCTACATGATTTATTAGTTTGGGGGAAGAAAAAAAAAAAAAAAAAAAAAAAAAAAAAAAAGAAAGAAGAATTTTGTTATATATATATATATATATATATATATATATATATATATATATATATATATATATATATATATGTATTATATGTAGAGTGTTTAAATTATATAATACTTTTTTCTATTTTCCCTTTCTGCAATGTATATTATTTGTTCATTAAAAAAAATCACTGTTTTTATGTGCTCTTTTTTAAACGAAATATATATTTTTCTGTGTGTCCTCGCCTCTCTCCTAGAGGCTTGTTCGGTCACGTTTTTAGGTTTAAATAGAATGTAAATAAAAACCCAAAGCTTCCGCTAGTGTCTCTTAGACAGGAGTTACAAAATAGAATTTCTAATCTGGTAGGCCGCGTAATATAAGGCAATCTCCCACTCTGTCCCATCACGCCAATGTTGCATCCATGTGCCTGACTAACTCATAGAACTTGCCCCCCTCAACGAAAATACCTCCAACTTACCCGACAAGCAGCAAAATCCCACCCCTTTACTGTAGAGATCTCTAGACACCGGAATGCCTTCTACTTGATTTCTTTCTTAAGTTTGCTAGACATTGGACTCCCCTTCTTGTTTCCCGATTTCTGGACTGTATTAACATGTTGAAATTCGAATGTAATGTGAACAAACATCTCATTTCTCAAATACCTACATGGTGCCGCTGTAGTAATAGTTTCAAGTAGTAGCCGCCCCTTGCATCAAGGTGGCAATATGCCTTATTTGGGGGTGAATAAGGGTATATAAAAACTAATTAATCATGATTGAATAAACGCATATTTTTATAGGAACATAAAACATCTATAAAATGGGCTCTTTCCGTCGGATACCCGTCGTGCTAATGCCATATGTTTATCATTAATCGAGCAATTTAAATAGACGCATCTTAAGAATGTGTCGTTTTTGTTTCTTTCGTGTCGAGTGACGGTAGTTTTCCACAAGCAAAAAAAAAAAAAAAAAGAAAAACTAATTTTAAAAATTTAAAAAAGAAATCATGTTTGAAAGATTTGGTAGTTAAATATGTGGAACAAAATATTGCGACAAATACAGCTTACAACGATAAAAAAAAATAAAAGTGAATAATACAAAAGAAATCAAATGCCGAAATGAATTGTAAAAGAAAAGATATAAAGTCAACAGGTGTTATATATGTTTTATGTGGAAGCGTGCATGCGTTTCATTCGTTTTGCTGGTTTATCATATCTAGATGTATTTAAGATATTACCTTAAACGCCAGTTCGGAAACGTTTCTGTTACTTAATTCTAACGTCTTAGAAAATGGAGCGAATTTAACGCTCGTAGGATGGATCCTGCTTTTCCCAAAAGAAGATTTTTGATGGGAATTTCAAATCCACAAATCACCCACCATGTATATCTCGGTTAATAAAGACATCGACGTTAGGTTTTTGTAGTTCTTCTACATACAGCACCTAGTATCCTCAAACGGTCACCCACCTGGTACTGATCAGGCTCAACGTTTCTTAACATCGGTGATCTAATGAGAATCGGTGCGTGTCAACATCATTTTGCCGTATATAATTCTATTAAACGTACATGGAATCGTGAATTAATTTAAGGTGTCCAGTAGTGTAACCGCCTCAAATAAAACTAAACAATAATAGATTCCTATATTAAAAATAAAGGGTTGATTGGGGGATCCGTTCATGTGTATAAGCTGTTCCGATTTTAAGGAGGTATTTTTATTCGTATTATATATATGTACATTATATATCATCCAAAGACTCCTTCTCTATATCATAACTTTTCTGTCTAGTTAGACGGGCAAGTACTCCCAGCCGAAATAAAACTACAATCTAGTTGACAGCAGTTATAACAATTCAGTCGTAACGTACGAGCCAGGAGTAAAAGAAACATTGTTTCTACAAAACATTGTCAACTATCGAAGAATACTCCAATCTATTCATAATCAAAATTGCATTATTTCTAATAATAGCTTATACGTGTATGTTAGAAAAAAATCGTACTGAGTGAAAATTTGGCTTAAAATTCGAATTCTTCTCTAAAATCCGAGAAATCGTATTAAAACACAAGTAAAGTCTTTTATGATACTCAAAAGAAGGCATCTGTTATTGACATTTATCATATCATATGGTTTTATTATTTAAAGCAAGAAAACAAGCGATATACCGTAACCAGCTATAAAAATATGTTCGCGAACAACAACGTTGTTAATTGTGTCAATCTTATGTTGAGAAAAGAAAAAGAACATACGTATTTGTCGATTAAAATAAGAAATAAGAAAATATAGAAAAAGAAAGAAAAAGTCAATTGTGACAGTATCGTTGTTAAGAAAATTGCGAGATTATTTTGATTAGACTGATATAAGTACTAGCTTAAGTTCAGAATAAAATCACGATTTTATTTTAACGGCTGATTTCAAAAAAAATGTTTTGAACGCTACTAACTGAATTTCTTTCAATACAGTTTGCAATTTGGAGACGGAATTGTTTTTGTTGAGATAAGTGATTTCAATCATGCTTTTTATTTTAGATTTAAAATATTAACAACTCCATTTTATTTCAGTATTTAATTTGTGTATTTCTGTTTTATTAAATGCTAGCTTTTTTCTAGTCCAATACCGGCTTCCATCTTATCTCGAAATTACTTATAACGGCACCAACTTACTTTCGGAAGACCCCCTCCCATCAGCCTTTTCTTTTATATCGTAAGCTTCTTAAAACGTTACTAGCTTAAGTTCAGAATAAAATCACGATTTTATTTTAACGGCTGATTTAAAAAAAAATGTTTTGAACGCTACTAACTGAATTTCTTTCAATACAGTTTGCAATTTGGAGACGGAATTGTTTTTGTTGGGATAAGTGATTTCAATCATGCTTTTTATTTTAGATTTAAAATATTAACAACTCCATTTTATTTCAGTATTTAATTTGTGTATTTCTGTTTTATTAAATGCTAGCTTTTTTCTAGTCCAATACCGGCTTCCATCTTATCTCGAAATTACTTATAACGGCACCAACTTACTTTCGGAAGAACCCCCCCCCCCATCAGCCTTTTCTTTTATATCGTAAGCTTCTTAAAACGTTACTAGCTTAAGTTCAGAATAAAATCACGATTTTATTTTAACGGCTGATTTCAAAAAAAATGTTTTGAACGCTACTAACTGAATTTCTTTCAATACAGTTTGCAATTTGGAGACGGAATTGTTTTTGTTGAGATAAGTGATTTCAATCATGCTTTTTATTTTAGATTTAAAATATTAACAATCCATTTTATTTCAGAATTTAATTTGTGTATTTCTGTTTTATTAAATGTTGTTGTTTTTTTTTCCTCGTACATATGTTTATTTATCTACCGAGTTGATAGCAAAAATTACGAATTATACTCATTTTTAGTTCGTGTGAGGGGAATCTATCACCATACTTTCCCTTAAACACGTCCGTTGGACTTTTATTAAGTACAATACTAAATAGTTTTTTTTTTTTTTTTTTTTTTTTAATGGAGAGTAGAAAACGCATTGTGGATGCGTTATCGGCAGCTCCTGTTACTCTCACTTCTTCTTATTTGTCCCTCAGTCCTCATTTTTTAAATGAGTGATTTTTCGGACAAAGGGAGAAGAAAAAGCTGTTTTCTAGGTTGGCAGTATTTTTGCGAACAGTTGGCTGAGATGGCGGAAATTTTCTGTTTCTATGTCTATCCTTGTAGCCATGTCACTAGTAAGGGTGCTGGAGGTAAACGTTTTGTCTGGGCTGACGTTATCCGCCTGATAGTCAGGGACCCGAACCTTGGATTAACCACTAAGGAGGCTGTCCTATCAGCAGGTGCAAAGTACTGGGGCTGCTGTATTGCCATTTGGTGAATGGATTCTGGACCATGCAGTAGCTTCTGGTGGGGCCTCTCGATGCCATACTAGTGGGTAATTGTTACGGCTTTACCTTATCATGAGCTACAAATGAAAAAAAAAATTCTTCGTTTCTTTTTCTCTCTTAATTTCCCCTCTCTGTCCTGCTCTAAGTAAATCTGTCGACCTAGTCCACAAATTCCAAAATTTCATCATGACAAGTTTCAAGAAAAAATACACGATTAAACCCGGTTCTCCAACTTCCAACGTAGACCCCTACTACCATGTCTCCTTCTCCAACATCAGGGGTCTTCGTTCTAACCTTCCAGAGGTTGAAACCCAATTACAGGAGACTAAACCAGACCTTTTATTTTTAAGTGAAACTGGCATTGGACAGGCTATTTCTCTAGATGAGTTTGCAATTTCAGGATACTCTAACTTAACTTCTAAATCTGACCCCCAAGATCGCCATGGGCATGGAATATGTGCCTATATTAAAGATAGCTTTCCATGTGGGAGGGACATCTCCAGGGAAGATCCTAACTTACCCTATATGTGCTTCCGGGTTGCTTTAGCTCACACTACTGCATTTATATTTACTCTCTATCGCCCCCACAACAGCGGAGTTACTATCTTTCAAAGCATATCTGAGAAAATTGACCAAGTCCTTTCTACTTATCCTTCAGCTAACATTCACGTATGTGGAGACTTCAATGTTCACAACGTCGAATGGTTGACCCACTCAAACAAGACCGATGATGAGGGGAGGTTCTGTCATGATTTCTCCATTGCCTATGACCTCACTCAGATTGTTCAGGAACCTACCCGTGTGCCCGATAATGACGGCCAGTATGCGAGCCTACTAGATCTTTTTCTCACAACTTGCCCTGAACTATGTCCAGTTTCTGTTCTGTCGCCTCTTGGATCTTCCGAGCACTCTGTTGTATCAATTAAGATAAAAATGAAATGTAATAAGTCCCCAGACGTACCTCTCCATCGTACAGTATATCGATACACTAAGGCTGACTGGGATAGCTTCCGTACATTTATATCTGATCTACCTCTGCATTCCATGTTTAAAAAGGATGTGTCCTCTATAGTATTAGACCTAACTGAATGGTTAATTGTAGGTAATGACCATTTCATACCCTCTAAAAAGTTTCAGCAAAAACCTAACAGCCAGCCATGGTTCTCTCCAGAATGTGCTGCTGCCATTGCACACAGAAATCACTTTTTCCACTGCTTCAAACGTAATAGATGTATGGAAACTAAAGCCGTTTTCAGGACTGCCAGCAACCATTGTAAGAAAGTAATAAGGAACGCAAGAGTGTTGTATGCTCAATCCGTTAAGTCCAAAGTAGCTGAGCAGAGGCTTGGTTCCCACCAGTTTGGGCAAATAGCAAACAGAATCCTGAATAGAAGCGTGTGCTCCATCCCAACTATTATCAATGGACCTGAGGTAATCTCGTCAGCATCAGACAAAGCCAAACTCTTTGTCAAGAACTTTGCAGCTAATTCTACCCTTTGCGACCAAGACCGCCAACCTTCAATATTTCCTCCTGTATCAGAAAACACGCTATGTGATATACATATATCTGTACGTGATGTTGCGAAGCTAATCAAAAACCTTGATTCGAGTAAAGCAACTGGCCCTGATGGTATTCCAATTATAGTACTCAAAAAACTTCAACTTGAATTAGCGCCCATACTTACAAAACTGTTTAAACGTTGTCTTAAGGAGAATAGTTTCCCATCTCCCTGGAAAATCTCATCAGTATGCCCTGTATTTAAGAATTCAGGTGATCGCTCATCCCCCTCTCAGTACAGGCCAATAAGTCTCCTCTGCGTCATGAGTAAGTTGCTAGAATCTGTGTTAAATACAGAAGTAATCAACCATCTCAACAAAAATAACCTTCTTAGTGACACTCAATATGGTTTCCGTTCTGCTAGATCTACAGCAGATGTCCTTACAGTTATATCGCATAGGATTAGCAAATCTCTCGACGGTGGCAATCTTTCTAGGGCAATTGCTCTTGACATATCTAAAGCCTTTGATAGGTTATGGCATAAAGGTTTACTTCATAAGATCGCTAGCTATGGTATAGCTGGAAAAGTCTTCTCAATTATTAAATCATTTCTTTCTGATAGGTTCATAAGAGTAGTAGTTGAGGGGCAAAAATCAGAAGCTCACAGTATTAATGCCGGTGTCCCTCAGGGATCCATCCTGGGCCCAACTCTTTTCCTGATCTACATTAATGATCTTCCAAATCATATCCTTACATCATTTGTAGACATTTATGCTGACGACACTACCATTTATGGTACCACATCTAAGACAGTAAACGACCAAGTTCTCTCCAATTCTCTCTCCTCTGATCTTGAGCACGTAGTACAATGGGGAAAGGAGTGGCTGGTTACTTTTAATGCATCTAAAACCAAGCTTCTCTCTTTACATCATCAACATTCTAATTCACATTTGTCATCAATTGAAATGAATGGCTCTCGTCTCTAGGAGGCCTCAAGTTTTGACAAGCTTCTGGGCTTGACCATTACTCCTGATCTTAAATGGAACACGTATATCAAATCTGTTGCCAAGGCCGCTGGAAAAATGGTGGGATCTTTCTATCGATCCAGTAGATATCTCACTGCTGATGCTATTCTCTACCTATATAAGAGCCAGGTACGTCCAAGGATGGAATACTGTTGCCACATCTGGGCAGGAGCTGCTAGAAAGACTTGTCCTGTCTTGATAGAGTTCAAAATAGACTTCGTAGCCTCGTAGGAGATGTCCTTTTCTCCTCCTTGCAACCTCTATCTCACAGAAGAGATGTTGCGAGTTTGTCTCTGATGTATCGTTATTTTCATGGAAAGTGTTCAACTGAGCTTCAATCTATGGTCCCCCCTCGCCAAACTTTCACAAGAAACACTCGTCTAGCTGTAAACACTATCAATAATTTCCCCCACTCTTTATCTGTGCCTAAACCTAAACGTAGATTCCATGAACAAAGCTTCTTTCTTAGAACTGCACGCCTGTGGAACTCTCTTCCGTTTTCCTGCTTTCCGGCTGACTACAATATGGTTGTGTTCAAGTCTAAAGTAAATAAGTTCTTGATGAGCCGTTCCATATAAGTTATTAAATTTACCAAATTTTCATTACTAATGATTACTATATTGAACAATTTCTACTGTACACTCTTTAACCCTTATCCTTGAGTGGCCTCTGGGCCTTGATAATGTGGTGATGCCTTTGTAAAAAAAAAAAAAAAAAAAGTAAAAACAAAGCCGCACGTCTATAGTTCAAAGCGTTGCCTTTTTTTTTTTTAGTTTTGTTTAATCAGAAATATTTTTCAGGCTTGTTTGCAAATTGAATTTCTTGACTTCATTGAGAACAAAAACAAACAAAAAATATAACCCAAGGACGCGCCTTGTAATAGAACAGAGATTGGTCTCTGTTTTGGGATTGAGTTTTGCGAATTCTCTTTTGTGTTTTGTATTTTCATTAATGGAATGTGAACTGTTTTATTAATTAAGTAATGTATGCAAATACATTAGAAACTTGTAAATGGAATTTTGTGGTGTTTTAATGTTTGTATTTGTTTTACGGAAAGCTGCGCGCCGTTTACTGATTAAATAACAGTGCGTAAAGCAAAATTAAGAATTTAAAAAAGGTATTGCAGGTTGAATTTAATGTTTTGGATCAGATAGTCAGCACATAAAATTCGCATTTAAGAGAGGGGTGGACAATATAGAATTTACGTATGCAGTTATTTTATTATTTTCAAGGGGTGATTCGCGATTTTGTTTTTTTGGTTTTGATTTTCTTCTGACCGCGAGTAAGGTCAACATAGGGCAGAATACTAAGAGCTTTACGAATCAAAATCTGAGTCTTCCTGCAGAGCTATGATCCCAAGTGCTAGGGGAATTTCCGACTTGAGAAATAGCGTGAAGATGCGGACGGTGCCGCCCCATGTGAGCTGAAAGGCTGGTTGCTGTTGCCGATTTTGGAGAGGGTCACAAAAAGAAAAAAAAGCCATCCCAACACAGAGTAAGTAGCAAACGGCGATATTGGTAAAAAGGGTTAGCATTGTGTTTGTGAATTATTAGAGGGAGACATGGTCAGAAATGGAGAATAAAATAAAAAAGCCGCCAAAATGTAACAAGTAATAGGTGAATTGTAGTCCCAACCAAAAATCACAAGCTACCATATTAAGTGAGATATTTTGAAAGATGATAGGAGCTGACCAAAGGAAATGTTGTTGGTAGAGGTTATCGGTTTTAGTCTTAAATGAATAGACATGATTGACTAGAGTCAATAGTTAGGACACGAAGAGTCTAAGTTAGCAGCACTTATGGGGGGCACTAGCATTACAACTATTTATTCTACTTTAAGTGTGAGAAAATGAAATGGGATTGGATAATATAGTAAGCAATGTATCTGCAAGCACTATTAATCAGGGTGAAGATAAGAAAATCAAAATTAACTTACAATGAGTGGTGCATCTGCATTATAACGTTGACACACCGGTTCCCGTCAGATCACCGAAGTAAAGCAATGTTATTACGAAAATGCGTGACCAATTTGGCAATTCTGGGCGCTGTATGTGGGAGGACGTCGACAACTCCCTGCAAGTTGCAAAAACCTGACGTCGTCATCTCCCCTAATAGGGATATACATGCGACTGGGGACCGCTTGTGAATTTCATACGCCAATAAAACTTACTCCTTTGGAAGAAGCCAGTTAAACCTGAATAGGGTTAGTGTCAACTGACACACCTGCTAACGGGTTGCAGCTATAAAATATACAACAGTAATGTTTGACATTATCTATCTATATAGCTATAAAAGTGAACATGTCTGTCTGTGTGTGTGTCTGTATACATTTCCCTACGCAATAACTGAATTTTAAGTCTACAGACTCGAAATTTGATATACAGGGTACTGAAATTTGGGAAAATCTTTGATCGGTTTTCGGACAGAAATCTGGCTGTTAAGGGTTCAAAGTTCAATGATTTGACCTTTGAAAACTCTACCAAACTCCCCCAACAAATTTGGGTATAAACAATTGAAATTTAACATATAGATTCCTTGGTACATGGATCTAACTTAGCAACTTAATTTGATCCCAAAACAATAAAAGTTAAGGAGTCATAATAGGGGTCACAGTTTCAAAAAAAAAAAAAATTAACTCTGCAGTCTCTACAAAATTACTCAGACAATTTCCGGGCTAAACATTTTAAATTTTACATAAAGGCTATTCAGAGATAGGGCAAGATTTTTAATCGGTTTAGGTTGAAAATCTTTAGTTACCAATATATAAATATATGTATGTATGTAAAAGAGATTTAGAATGCTGTCACAATGCGAGGAATGAATTATAGTCGCTGTTGGTAAGAGGAGACGTAAACAAGTGGCAATTTACAAATCAATAAATACATATATATATGTTTTTTTATTATTTATTTATATATATATATATTTATTCAGTTGTTTATGTATGTATGTATGTATGTTTGCATGTCTGCTTAAAACTTTCGACCGAGGCGACGGATTTTCACAAGATCAATACCATTTTGAAGTCCGACCTTTCAGACGACAAATACCGAAAAATTGATTAATTCCTTCACTCTCAACTGGTCACTTTTCTACAGGGAGGGGTCGCTTTTTCCCCTCGATATTTTCGAAAGTCATGCCCACTTTTCGATTGTCTAGCATTAATTTAAACCTACGTCTCTACCAAGACTAAGCTTATTTCCTTTAACAAGAAAAAAAAATCAACCAGCGATTGCCATGATAGATAACATCCTACCGGAGAGCTCATCTTTCGAACATCCCAATCAACATTCACAGGCAACATGAAATGCAATAAATACATTTTAGACATTAGTAAGGATGCTGCAAATAAGATGGGCTCAGTCTACCGTGCTAGAAAATTACATACACTAAGGAACATTTTATAACTTTACAAAGGCACAATTCGCTCAGGAATTATATATTGTTGCCACATCTGGGCTGGTACATTTATCATTGGTTTCTCATTCTTGAAAAAAAGTTTAAAAAAATCTAAAATCTAATAGGCCTTACACCATCAGACAGGCTCCAACATCTGTCCCATCGCCGCAATGTCGTATCCCTATTACTGTTCTATAAGTACTTTAATGAAATGTTTTCTGATGAACTCATAGTACTCCTGCCTCCCAGACTAACCATCAAGAGGCAAAATACCACCCCTTCACTATTGAGGTCCCTAGATGCCAGAAAATCTACTATAACATAGTAAAATATAGCATAGGACTGCTAGATTTGCAATTCCCTCTCCGTTTCCCGCTTCCCCGACTTTGCTAATTTACAGAAATTGAAATGTTCCAAATTACAATATACCTTCTTTGAGTTTAAAGAGGGTTTTAAGAAATACTATCCCGTAATTCCCTTTTTTAGTATACGTCGCACATACATATTATTGACGTTTATGCCTGTGCGCCAGTTTGATTAAAATTTACATACGACACAAAAAAATAGAGCTATTTTTTTCTCTATTAAAATTTTGTATCTAGCTATTATATTTTTAGGGGATAATTAAAGGGTATGCATGAAAGAAGGCTTACCTCCTAAATAGTAAAAATGTACAGAAAAATTATCCCACCGTATTGCCTTGAGTATATATCATATAATTCAATGACCGGTTTATCAGCTTAGACGTGAATCATACAAATTGAAATATAACAGACACATATGAGAGAGATGCGTGTCCAAATAAGGATATATATAATCTGGGCGTCTTTTCCCCACGTCTCCTTATGTCTTTAGGGTTGCTGATTAGTTGCTATGAAAATTAATGCTTCTCTCACTAAGAGAGAGAGAGGGAGAGAGAGAAAGAGAGAAAGAGAGAGAGAGAGAGACGTAAATTAAATCTTAATGAACATTTTGCTGCCATAAGGCCGCAACTATATGTGTATTCGAAAATGGTTTGAAATACCTGAAACACTAATGAGACTTCTTTCCTCTGCTAATTATCAATTAAATATTTTCATGAGTACCGCGTACTCGTTTTTGCAACAAGTTGGTCAATATTTTAATAATCACTAATAGTTTTCATAAGTTTTTTTCAAGAATGAAGAACGTCTCCTATACACTCAGAACCAACAAGTCGCGTTTCAAAATATTTCTTCAGCTAAATAAACGTTTGTGCACTACAGGGCGGACTTTGTTTCCAAGGTTAATTCATTGTACAACGAACCTTTATTCACTCCAGAATTAAGAGGTTAGCGGATGTGGTTAAGAGCTTGCTAGCGGTTTCCGCATCTATATCCTCTTGAGTTTAAAAACTAGCCTGTAATGCCCGCCAAGTAATTGTCTGGTCAATAATCTATCTACTATTATATAAAAGGAACTGTGTGTTACAGTTCCCCATGAACTCTGAAATCGCTGGCCCGATTTTTTAAAATTTCACACGAACGTACTTGATGTGTCTGGGAGGGTTCTTACGTAGTATTTGTATCAGAATGCGCCTGATAAGTATCGAAAATAGATAATAGAAAACATCCGATTATTGAAGGAAGTTCGATTTTGACCAAAGTTCTAACAACAAGTGCATTCGAGACACCGCACAAGCAGATAGACTCAGCCTATAAAATCAACTGTAGATTGTCTTATATGATAAGGACGCGTTCGAAATAAATATTACTATTGAGAGCATAATTGAACCATGATACTTCACTTTCGTACGTTTAACATTAATTCAAGTGATTATGTAAAAATAATTTCATCAAATTTAAAGTTGATAAGACGGAATAGATGTTTCTATTTAGAGCACAACTCAACAATAATACTTAACCTTTGCAGTTTAAATTTTAAGTGAAACCATTATTTACAGATAATTTTATCAAATTAATAGTAGATTCTATATACTGCAGTATAAACTACAATGTATTGCTAAGTCACTGCGAGGGGGGGCATGTAAAGCTTCCTTCCAATGCGCTACAAGAAAAGGTCACTAATTAGGCAATCAATCGTTTTGATAAAAAAAGGTCGATTTGACAGATTTCGATGACAAAAATATGGGAGGGTGGAAAATTTGTTGATCCTCATTAAATCCCGGATAACGTCGGGTCTCCCTGCTAGTAAATCTAAAGCACCACACCACTTAAGTTCCAAGTACACTAATTATATTTAACGAGTGCACGCTATCCGTAAATAAATGACAAAGACAGAATCATGCTTCGCTAGTGTGGGCACAGTTATCCATCTATGATATTATAAAACTCAAATCGTCTTGCTTGGATGATAATACCTTGTTTCCAGTCTACAACTTCCGATTTGAAAAATTAGTCGCATGCCTGATTAAATAAACACAAAGCCTTGAAATTTTTTTTTAATCGTTTTCGATTAAAAAAAGCTTTCGTCTAATAAGAAACCATGAAAAATTAATAAAATTCTGATTTTCAAAGAATATGCAAATTAATTAACATTTATTTCGTTGCATATCAACGACTGAGTATATTAAGTTCGTTTCAATAATTTTTAAATAGAAAAAGTGGACTTTTAGTAATCAATGTAAGTGCAACGAAAAACTCAACTGATATAGATTTCCACAATCAAGCAACCTGAAAGCCAACAAAACGAGAGTCCAAGATTCGAGTTTCGCCCTCATTTGGGCTCATCAGTTGAACACACCTAAACTCTGGATTCGAAATCCGAGCCTCTTGCATGAAACACAAGTACTCTGCAACTTGAGTAACCACGTCACACAGAAGAAAGGCTATTAATTAACACAGATCAAGCAAACCGCGACGAAATCCGGCTGTGGAATATACCTACTTTGTTTCGAACAATGGGTATGGTCATCCAACTAGAGAGAACCGAATCCGATGTCTCACAAGTAGGAATTTTACTCTCGCTAGGACAATGCTATCAAACAGGCTAATCTAGTAGTCGCATTCGTTTGTATCTAGTTTTTTGTAGTTTTTGTAATGTTTTCTGTGATTAGTTTGTTATATTCTTGTTTATCTAGTTTACAAAAGTTTCTAGTTTTATCTGTTTTTACAAAGATTTTATTAGAGTTGTTTATGTTTCTAACGATTTTGTGTAGTTTCCGTTGGAAATTGTTAGGTTGATTATGGAATTCGAAGTTATTAATTACGTTTAAAATGGCATCTTCAAAGTTTGTCAACAGGTCTACTGTTTTCGCATTTTTAAGGGTTTTAAAACCATAGGATTCTTTTTTGTTTATGTTTTCATTTTTAAGGAAGAAATTTGCTCGCCATCGCATTCGGCGTATTAGTTCATCTGTTTTTTTTAATTAATTTAATAATATAGCTATGTTTGCTAGGCGTGGGCATGTTTTTAGCGATACTTCGAAATTAACTCTTACCATATCTATTTTTAATGTGGTGCAATTAATTCTTTTGAGTGCTAAGCTACCACATATAGAGATCTAAACAACCCATGTAGATTATGCCTTCATGTAAAATTTGCTATCCTGTACTTTAAAGAACTCTTAACTTTAAATACATTATAAATATCATTTAAACATTTATCGTAAAAAAAGCAAAATACAAAAACGAAAGTAAGTTCTGCGTATAAAGAACGTTGTTTCTAATTTCATCAAACCCATAACCAACTTTGTGTCTAACTCTTGGTATTGTGGTAAATTTGTTTATTTTCGAAGTGTATCTTGACAATCTGTAGTTTGGTTAAATACCATATTTCCAACTTTGTAACAAGGAAATATATATAAGCATGCAATTTATAACCAAGACAAATCTCTTATGTTAAAATATTTTATTTGATTTCAATGCGCATGAAATTGCTTACGATTATGTCCGCGAACTCTTCATAACTTGCTGTAACATAAAATAATCGTTCTGGTTCCTGTCAATACCCTTTTTATAATATTGGTGCGCCATTAAGATTTCTTTAAACTCTTAAATAAAATATTGGCTCATATCTATTCTACCTTATATAATATAACAGCTACAAACGACCAGATGACGAGTCCAGGATGTTGTATTGTAATGATAGTAAATATTGGCCTCAACAAAAGTTTCTAGAAAAAAAGGTGTAAACGATTTAAATATATATATATATATATATAATATATATATACTAGCCGATTTAACCGAGAATTGCTACGGATATATTTGTATTACACAATACTAATTAGCATTCTTGTAATATTTATGTAATTACAGGTTCGAAACCAAAACTTCTGTGTAAACGACATTTCTTGTTTTTCTTTTATTAGCTAATATGTTGATTGATTTTGAAGTTCCTGTTCTTGAAACTGCCACATAAAACATGCCGTGACTGAAACATGGGTTTATCAGATCAATTCCGATAACTTTGAATGTTTTCCCTTGACTCTTATTAATGCTCATAGCAAAGCAGGGCCTCACTGGAAACTACAGCCTCCGAAAAGCAAAGGGCAACTCGCTATCACTTGGCACCAGTGAAATTCTCGGAATGAGTACAGTTTGACCTTTATAAGCCCCAAATGTAATCATTGCTTCAATCAAATGTTTATGCAATCTAGTTACAACACATCTTGTTCCATTAGTTGTTTTTGGTGGCTCTAATGATCTTAAAATCATGATAGGACAATCAACTTTAACTTTTAGAAGATGGGAAGGCATTCCAGAAAGCTCAATTGAATTCAAGAACTCTGTAGGATATTTCACAGTATCATCCTCATCTACAGTAAAGTTAAAGTTAGATTAAATAGGGGTAAATTAGCAGTGATGATGTCAAATATGTGAAATAGATACCACTGGTAAAAATGTAAACGAAAGTTCTACATTACGTAGGAAAACAAACTGTACAGGTCCGTTTTCAGTTTGTGTTGCTCCCAAAAATGTAAATTAGGATTTTTGCAGATAAACTATGCTT
>NC_136482.1:85672828-85812828 GCF_053919585.1 Euprymna scolopes
CTGAAGGGCAAGTTTGCTTTCGGCATAAGTGGTTGTTTGTTTTACTGCATATCAAACCTTTTCAGCTTATTTAATGTCGAATCCAGTAGTTTTAAAGAAAAATTTTTTAATAGAATATATATTTTTTTTAATCGGTTCCTAGTTAACCCATAGTTGGGACCCTAACAGATACTACCACCCCGGGTCAGAGTGGGCCTGGGAGCAATGCCAATTAAAGGTGGTTTCACACTTCCCAAAGCCCGCAAGCTGGGGTCTCACCATCGGATATAATTTAAGGTCATATCCAGGACCTTTGGCATAAGCGAGTTTTGTCAATATGGTTTGGATGTATTTTATTTGCTGAAACTTATTAGCTGTCCCGACTCGGAATTGCCCTGGTATATTTGCACATATAACTATTATTCTTACATGTATCGGATGTCCTCGTAAAATTACACTCTTGAATTTATAGCACATGAACTAGCAGAACCCGTTAACCAGTGTTGCCCGTTGGAAGCCTGATTCCCCCCTTGTAAAAAAAAAATAATCTGCAGTTGTTGTTGGTGGTGGTAGTGGTCACTGCCGTCCCTGGCCAATTTCGGACAGTGGCGACCGTGGCAAAAAAATACAAAAAAAAAGCAAGTAAGGGAATGTGTAAATGCGGAGGTGGAGTTTATGTAACCCCCCACAAAGAAAAAAAAACAAATTAAGCAAATTAAATAAAAGTAAGCGTGTGTGAAGTCAAGCAAAAGTGGTCAAAACACAATATAATTTACGTTCAAAACTAAAGCCTAGTATATCAGTTTTTTTATCAGGCCTTTGGGGGGAGGCGGTAAGTGGATATATGTATATTTTCACCATCGAGAAAAATCATTTAGCATTACCACTTTCCCAGGTTTTCCGTGGCGCTGAAAACAAAAAAAGAACGTATATAATTACTACAAACACGTAGTTTCTAAGATATGAAGAAATGTTAGTGTTAAAAAAGTGGGGATTAAATTTCCTCTAATGATTTTACGTAAAATGAGTACACACTTTATGGCCACCTATTTTTGGGGGGCACGTACAATGAACTAAATTTAACGTATACTGAGCACCCAAACGTTGACCGCCCCCCCCAAAAAAAACAGATATTTAGATTTGCTGGAGGGGGTGGGCCAGAAAATCGACTCTGCAAAAAAAAAAAAAAAAAAAAAGTAAAGAAAAATTTAAGAAACCCTTTTTTTTATTATTGTAAATAGACTGTCGAAAACACTTTTATAAAACAAAATTATGGGCTGGACAGACAACTGATTTTGCAAAAAATAAAAAATAAATAAATAAAAATAATGAAATAAATAAATAAATGTAAGTAACCCTTTCTTGTCTTTTTATTATAAATAGACTGTCGAAAACACACACACAAGTGTGGTAGTGTGGTCGACAATACTGGCATGCGTTGTTTCTAATATATATGGAAATGTTAGTTTTTGTAAAGTGGTGATAACTTTCCTATAATAATTGTACGTAAATTGAAATCCCACTTTTTTACTAGGCTGGTGAGGCAATGTTCAATGCACTCAAGTTAACGTGGCGATTTATTTCTTTAAAAGAAAATATTGAAAACACGGGTTGTAAATCGAATTCAGTAATGTACTTTTAAAAAATGTCAATCTTGGAATAAAAAAACTGTGTGTGTGGGTGTGTTTGTGTTAATCTGTGTCTGTGTGTGTTTGTGAGTTTGAGTGTGCATGCGAGCACACGCATATGTGTGTATATATGTACACGCATACGCTATTTTGTACGTATATACAAAAACACTTGCAAGCTCGATTGTGTACGTATATACATAAAAACACGCACGCACGCGTATTTTCGCTGTAACTGCAACGTAGTTTGTTTTCTAACCCAAAAAAAGAAAACCGTATTTTTGGCATTATTTTCAGCGAGACACAGGAAAACAAACAGCCTCACACGACTGGGGTAAAAAAGAAAAGGAAACGTACAATACGATATATATGTATATAGCAGATATATGTAATAAATATTTAATTTCTGAGAAATATTTATCAACCGAGAACTAGTGTTCGGTAATATAGGCAGTAATGGGATTCTATAAATACTGGAATCATTCCAGCCCATCCAATAGGAATGGGTAGACGATGGTTAGGGAGGCATTAGTAATTATGTGTAGGGAGAGTAGAATGTTATCTTCAGTCTATGTATATAATAAATAGTTAAAAGCGGTGAAATACGAACATCGTAGGACAATGGAGAATAGTACACGGTGTATAGTGGTAGGAATTGATAATAAGAGAAAATAGGAACTTATTCCTCTGTAGATGTGGCAATCATTATGATACTTCTAGAATGAAATATGGGATTTGATTATAACGAATAAATGTGTATACAACAAAGTAGTAAAGTTACATAAGACGGTGTTGAAGGTTTAGACATAATAAATTTGCATGTGGCATCTGCCATTGAAAATCTATGGCAATTTAGTGCAGAGGGAAATTTCTGCAGGAAGAATAAGTATTAACTCGGGTGTGTTAGAGTATAGATATATTACTAGGTGTAAGAGTTATTAGGTTATTTATCTTTAGTTATATTAATTTCGGAACACTACAGTCCAAACTTCGCCTAAAAAAACACTTACTTGATCAAATGTATCACTGAGATTCTTGTATATAATTTATAAATTAGTTTTTGTTTTAAAACTTTAAAAGCCTGAAGAGATTAAATCAAATTATTTTTAATAAAGTAGTTATCTAAATGATTGTGTGACGAAACATTGATATATATTCAATTCGAACAGTTTTGCGACCCGCTGCATTATTTATCATCAGAGGTGGGTTATAAATTATTTTAGTGTTTAATTACATGATGCCTTACAAATGTTGATGAATAACATAAATGACTTGCGATTGAATACATGTCGGTTGGTTGTTTTGTTTTACGGCATATCAACCCTTTTCAGGTTATTTAATGCCGAATCTGGTGATTTTGAAGAACGATTTTTTAATATAGTGTATTTGTTTTTTAAGTCGTATTCTATTTAACCCATAGTTGGGACCCTAACAGGTACTACCATTCCGTGTCAGAGTGGACCTGGGAGCAATGGCAATTAAATGGTGGCTCCACACTCCCTAAGGCCTGCAAGCTGGGGCCTCACCATCGGCTATAGTTTAAGGTCATATCCAGGACCTGAATACATGTATATTTCGACGAATATAAAGAATTTGCACACTTTTTGCTTTAAGCGTCTACGTGAAAACGAAAGAAATCTAAAATAAACATTAGTGTAAAAAACTGACTGGCAAACGCTACATTTATGGCGTGGGATTTTACTGATTGACGAGTTGGTCGAGGATATTTATGTTGAAGGAGCGCAATTGCAACAGATTCGCCGAAGTACACGCCATTGAACTACATGCAACACAAGCACAGGGGTGTAACACAGCAGTGATGGCACAGTAGTTGCAACTTTGTAAACTTGAACGTTAGCATTAAAAATATGTCTTATTTCTTGAAATGCAAATACATCCAAAGGTGGAACAAATGTGTTGGTTCAATGCTGATCGGGTTAATATTAAAAAATAAAAGAAATATTTTAATGATCCGTAAAAGTACAGCATAGTAAACACTCAACAACTCGTAAAGAAACAATGTATCTAAAATCATTAGAATGACATTCTATACAGAATATGCATAGCTTTGATGAGTAATGTTACAGAGCTCTTCAACCAAGCAAAATGGAGGTTTCGAGAGAGCATTTCATTCTAATGAAGTTATTTTTGGGTTGCGAGTCTCGGGAACGTTAATTATTCTTTAACGTTTTCAAATTACTATTCAAACGCACCTTGATAATCTCAGGTCTAAAGTAGCGCATAAAATATTAAAACAGAGACCAGATGATATCAACGATCATGTCAAATGATATCTTAATTTTCCTCAAATTTAATTATTCTAATTATCACTTATTTATCATCGACCAATCAGAATGGACTCTTGATGGTTCGATTTTAATGCATTTTCAAAAAATGGCTGTGTGCACTTAATGCGTGCATATTATTCGCGGAATTACGAAATAGCTGATCATTTTCTTTTCAGTATGCATGACATTGTTTCACATAAGATGAACTCTTTTGCAAAAGGACGAGTTTTCATTAAAAATGTAAAAATTACTTTAGGAAATATAGGAAAAGAGTCAATGAAAGTTTTGGATGTTAGGTATTATTTAAACATGTTTTGTGTGGAATGAAATGAGAGACAGAAAGAAATATTAAAATAGAGAGTGAGAGAGAAAGTGAGAGAATTAAAGAGATCGTCTTAAGTGTTAGAGAAAGAGTGAAACAGAATATGTTGGTATATTACATGTATAAAGACACGTACAGAGAGAGATAGAGTAAAAGATACACGTCGAGAGAGAAAGTGAGATCGGTACACAGATATACAGAGATAGAGAGAGAGAGAGAGAGAGGGCAGAGAAGGCGATATACACGTGTACAAAAAATATAGAGCGAAACACGAATGTACAAAGAGAGAGAGAGAGAAAGACACAGACAGACAAACAGAGCGAGAAAAAGTGAAACAGGTATATACAGAGAGAGAAAGAGAGAGAGAGTGAGAGCAACACACATTTACACGGAGAGAGAAACACGTTTACACGGAGAGAGAAAAAGATACAGAAACATGTTCGCACGAAGAGAGAGACAGACAGACAGAAAGACAGACAGACTCACACGTTTGCACAGAGGGAGAGGAAAACACGTATACAGAGAGAAAACGAAACACGTGAACAGAGAGAGCGAAACACATGTGCAGGGAGAGAGAAATAGAGAGAGGGAGAGAGAGAGAGAGAGAGGGAGAGGGACACAATATATAGCCAGAGATAATGGCAGTGAAATAAAGTTTGTTAGATAGAGAAAGACTCAAAGTTGTACGTGACAGGGCTAATATATATATATAAAGCAAAAGCTAGAAGACTGGAAATCTTTAATTTCCTGATTAGGGGAAATGTTAATGTCATTTTGTCTGTTACCAGAAGTCATGCCCAATAACACAATGGACACATTTTCTGGCAATGATGAAGATGTTCGACGCAACGTAGAAATTCTCCCTAGTCCCCTTCTTCACTTATCTGTATGTATAGGTTCTTATTTATATTTACAGTTAGATAAAACTAGAAAAGATGAAGCCCTGCGGCTGGATTACGAAACCGACCAGTATATTGCCAATGATAAGATATTTTCTCATATTTGTCGACGGTTCTAATAAACTTCTAAGAATTCAGTTAATGTGAAGATTTATTCTTTATATTTCATTTTCGTTATCATATTGTCAAGATGATTTTTAATCATTTTTTTTAATATTTCAAATCGAATTCACCAGAAAATCATAATTAATGTTGTTGGATTCGTGGAAATAGTTTGACGTATGACAATGCTTGTTGAACGCATGGCAAAACGAGTAAAAGAACACGGATGAGAGAGCAGAGTTTTCTGTACATTATTATTATTTTCAAATTGAAAATAGCTCCACGTCCAATTATTTGAAAAAAAAAATAAAAAAAATAAACAAAAACAAATATCTAATTATTAAGAACATAACATTGAAGAGAAAAGGGATCAACGTAAAATTAAGATAAAAAGGCGGTTATTTTTAATAACGGATAACGCTTGAGCCTGGATGTATTTAAAATCAAAACGGTTGAGCAAAGATCGATTTAAAACAACGTTTGATATGAGAGCTTTAAGCGCACAACAGCTGAACCTTGAACTTTTTTAAAAAGAACAGTTGAACCGAGAGCTTTTTATAAAGCAAAACGGTTAAGGCTAGAGTTTTTATTATAAAGCCCGGTTGAACCGATTGCTTTTTAAAAACAACGGTTGAGCCTAGAGGTTTAAAAACAACGGTTGAGACTAGAGGTTTTAAAAACAACGGTTGAGACTAGAGGTTTTAAAAACAACGGTTGAGACTAGAGGTTTTAAAAACAACGGTTGAGACTAGAGGTTTTAAAAACAACGGTTGAGACTAGAGCATTTTTAAATTATAACAGTTGAATCAATAGCTTTTAACCTATATAAAGGTTAAGTTTAGAGAATTTCAAAAACATAACAGTTGAGTCTAGAGCTTTTCTGTTTTAAATATAACGGTTGAATCTTTTTCAATCAATGTTGAGCCTTGTTTTGTTAAATCAAAATTGCAGAATTAAACATCTCATCACGCCTAAAAACAAATCAAATTTTAGCTTTAACAAAAGACAAAGTTACACCTTTTAGTTCAAAATCAAATTTGTGAGGAGATCGAAAAGGAGAAATACAAAATAAGATTTAAAAAAAAAACATACATATTTTTACTTTCAAACTAATAGAGTCCAAAAGTGAAGTTAAAATCAAAATTGTATTATCAAAAGAAAAACATTTTAATTTGAAAAATAAGGGAACAAAAAAATGCAAGATTGTTAGTGTTGTGGTTGCAAGGTTGAACAATAATTAGGAAGGAAATACAATGAAGACGCAAACAACAAGATAACGCAATAATAAGTGTATTAAGAAAAGGTATATTTACAATATGTACAAATGACGGTGTCGAGTCAGAGAGTCTTGGTGAGAGGCCATGTACGCTCTTCGGCGTCACTTCCGGTGGCATTTGAGTAAGACACACCTAGGCTTGTCATTTATAGTGTTATGTTATTCGCATATGCAAATAAGTGGTTACCACCACAACACCCCCTCCCAAGATTTGAAGTCACACAGATTTCAATATATTTTTCTTTTTGGGTTTACCATTAATGGTTCATTCACTTTTCTTTTTCTACCTGATCTTCGGGGTTCAGGTGCATTTTGAGGCGGTTCCAAATTAAAAGATTCGTATATGATATCTATAGTGTCCTCCTCTTCGACCGTTGTCGTATCATCATCATCTTGGATATGACGTTTTTTTTATCTGATTTAGGTGCCTTTTATGTATATTCTGTGGACCTTTAATCATGTATGTACAATCACCAATGCGTTTATCCACTACTCCACATTCCCAGTAAGATGTGTTATTTCTGTAGCACTTAAAATATACTCGATCTCCCGAGTTATATTTCTTTCTTCTCGTGTGTGTAGTGTTTCGGATAATTGCCTGCCTTGGCAATAGTTTGTCAAACGCTGATTTTACCTTTCTGGCAAACATTAGATCAGCTGGTGATATGTTTGATAGTGTACTAGGATGTGGTGTAGTCCTATATACTTGCAAGAATTGTTGCAAAGCTTTTTCTATTGGTGTTCCAATGGATTTCTTTAACGCTCGTTTTAGCGTGTCCACGAACCTTTCCGCGAGGCCGTTCGACCTTGGATGATACGGCGGAGTCGTGATGTGCTTCACTCGGAACGTGTCGCAAAATTCCTTAAACTCTGCGGATGTGAACTGCGTTCCGTTGTCAGTGACCAGTGTGTCTGGTACACCGAATCTTGTAAACAACTCGTGTAGGAACCCTATTGAGTTGATCGTTGTTGGATTCCTGCAACGCATTACCTCCGGCCATTTTGTGAAACTATCCACTACAATTAAATAATAGTTTTCACCTACTGGACCAGCGAAGTCCATGTGGATTCTCGACCATGGTTGGTCGGTTTTCGGCCAAGGTTTGTGTACTATAGGTGGAGATTTTGCCGCTAACTGGCATCCTTTACATTTATCAATTGTTGTCGCTATGTCAGTGTCCATGTTACGCCAGTACACGTAGCTTCTCATTAACGACTTCATTCGATTTATCCCCGGATGTCCTATGTGGAAATCTCTTAACATCCTATTCTGCAATGTTTTGGGTATTACCACTCTCTCGCTGTACAGTAACACATCGTCACATGTGGAGAAAACTTCCTGCACCTTTGTGTCCGTTATAATTTTCTCTTTTATGTCCTTTATATATTCGTCTTTCTCGGCTTCCCTTTTAATGTCCGACAAAGTTACGGGTAGTTCCTTAATGATGTTTGCTACCATATTTTTTACTTCAACATTTGTCCGAATTGCTGCAATGACTGATTCTTCGAGATTGTGTGTCTGTGGTATCAGTCTTGACAGTCCATCCGCATGGCAAATCTTTTTTGATGCTAGATTTTGTAGCTGGAAATCGTAATTAAGTAGTATTGTACCCCAGCGCAGCAATCTATTTGCGGTGTATACCGGCAATCCTTTTTTTGATCCATAGATCGTGACTAACGGTTTATGGTCGGTTTCAAGTATGAATTGTCTACCATATAAATATCGGTGAAATTTAGTCACGACAAAGATTATGCTCAACGCTTCTTTTTCGATTTGTGAATATGCCCTTTCGGCTGGTATCAGCGTTCTCGAAGCGTGCGCTATTGGTTTTCTAGACCCATCCAGCATAATATGTTGAATGCATGCTCCTAAGCCGTAGGAGCTAGCGTCACTAGCGACGACTATTTTTTAAGTTTGTGTCAAAGTGCGTTAAGAATAATTCGGATGTTAGTGCGCTCTTTATTTTGTCAAAAGCGGTTTGACATTCTTGCGTCCAGTTCCACGGTGTATCCTTTTTAAGCAGATTATTTAAGGGGGCTCGCAAGTTATGCATTCCTTCAATAACAGATTGGTAATAATTTGCGAGTCCTAAGAAACTCTGCAAGGTTGTTACATTATCGGGTGCTGGCATATTTTTTATTGCCGCAGATCTGTCTGGGTCTGGACGTCGTCCATGTTTGTTTATTATGTGTCCAAGATACTTAATCTCGCTCATACAAAAGTCACATTTACTTTCTTTTACTTTAAAGCCGAATTCTTGTATTCGAGTAAATATTTGTTTCAAATGTTCCTTATGTTCTTCTAGGGATTTGCTCCTGACAACAATGTCGTCCAGGTATGCACATGCGCACTCAATACCACTTAGCATGGTGTCCATCGCTTGCTGAAAGATGGCAGGCGCTACTTTGATGCCAAAAGGCAATCGGTTGTATTTGTATAATCCCTTATGCGTATTGATGCATAGTATTTTTGAGCAATTCTCCTCGACCGGTATTTGCAAATACGCGTCGCTCAAGTCTATCTTGGAGAAGATATTACCCCCATTCAACTTCGTGAATATTTCCTCTGGGCTTGGTAGGGGGTAATGGTGATCTTTTAATAGGGAGTTGACCCCGATCGAAAAGTTTGCGCACACTCTAACTTCGTCATTCTTTTTCTTTACGTATTCGGTGGGGGCTGCCCACTCGTTGTGTTCTATTGTACCCAATTTTCTGAGTAAGAGGCTCACTTTCTGACTATTTGGTTAATTTTTACAGTCCAGTTGAAAAACATCCTCGTATCTTGTGTAGTATGCTTCAAAATTCTTCTCCTCCTCAGGCACATAATGAAATGTGTCTATGCTATTAAAAATAGTTGTATGGGAGAAATTAACACTATCGACATTTTCTCGATTACTCTTTAGTAGTTCCAGTGTTTTAGCAAAACGTTCATCTTGTCTTTCTTCATAATCCAATTGTAGTAACTTTATGCCTTTATTACTGTTCCAGTTGCAGTTTTTTCTGCTTTAATTGTGCCATTTTCTGCTTTTCTTGTTCCTGCTGCCATTTCAATAATCTGTCCTCTCTCTTTTCCTCGCGGTCAGCCTGTGCCTGTATTTGTGTTTGCAAAAACTCGTTTTGTGTAGCTTGTCTGCGTTCATCCCGCTCAGCCTGTGCTTGTAAAAATTGCATGAACATTTTTGATTAGTATTCCATGTTTTTTTTTGTTTTTTTTTTAGTGTGTAGTTAAAAAAAAATATTGTACCATGTACAATATACACCGGTTTGGGTTACAACAAAAAAGCAAATTGCTGTAAGCTCCTGTTTTCAATAATAATATCGCTGCTTGCAATAATATATTCTTTTTGCGAGTCACGCTGCAAAAAAAAAAAAAATAAAACAGGTTTATCTGGAATCACGAAATGGAATTGACTTTCCGTTTTTAGGCACTTACTAATAAGTAACTCTTTCCACAAAATAAAAGTTTGGGTTTTTTTTTAATCGAGTCACAATTGAATGCAGTACATTTAGTTCTTTGAGTTTTTTTCTCTAGTATTTTAGTAATTAAAATACCTCTTAAATTGAGATTACCTTTTTTTCCGTGACCTTTTACTGTATTATCCGTTATTCAGTGACAACTTCAAGAAAAAAAATCCTTTCCTTGAATTTTAGTTTTAGCTGTGATATTTCCTTTTAGTACCGACGTAAACCAAAAACATTAATTAAAAAATCCTTTAGTTGTTGTTTTGTTTACGGAGAACAGTAATTAGAATCCACTGGTGAACTTTTTTCGTAGGTTACTTCCTTGCTTTTCGTAATACGGGTCTGACCTGTCGTTTTTGCGACAGAACAAAGTTCGCTTTTCGTTTGCAAGTTGGTCCTTTAGTAAGATTTGTCGTGTAGCCACAAAACAAAAATTCACTTTTACATTTGTTTGCAAGTCGGATTCCCAGAAAACGGCGTAAATTGTCGCTTTTGCCACGTTAGAGTTTTTTTTTCACTTGAGTTGAAACTTCTCTTTAGCGTAAAATCCGTTTGCTCGTCAACACTTTGCATTCCTTAAAAAAATGGTCAACCTTTGCGTTGTACTTTTTTTTTTAAATAGTTCTTCGTCAAATTGTTATATTTGACGCTTCATATCTCGTCGCCAACTGTTGTGGTTGCAAGGTTGAACAATAATTAGTAACGAAATACAATGAAGACGCAAACAACAAGATAACGCAATAATAAGTGTATTAATAAAAGGTATATTTACAATATGTACAAATGACGGTGTCGAGTCAGAGAGTCTTGGTGGGAGGACATGTACGCTCTTCGGCGTCACTTCCGGTGGCATTTGAGTAAGACACACCAAGGCCAACCTAGGCTTGCCATTTATAGTGTTATGTTATTCGCATATGCAAATAAGTGGTTGCCACCACAACAGTTAGAAAACTCAATCTACGCGTTTATTGATGAAAATTCGAATGTTAACAAGCGCGGCTGACTGACCTACGTCTCATAAGAATTTTCGGATAAAAAAAAAGAAAAACAGTTTACACATTTTGAAATTATTTTTGTACAAACACGGGAACGAAAGCTTCGGAATATTTCTTTACACTAGACTAAATCTGAATATATTATAGATAATAAATTACATGTGCCTTCATGAAGAAAGAGAGATCAAAACATTATCACATGCGGTTTTAAAATTGTCAAGTAAACTGGACAATACACGCAAAACGTTTCCGTCTTCTGTACTCAACACGGAAAATAGAGTCTATCTGACCAGACACAGCTGTCATCTTAAATAATGTAATCCCGACCAGATAGAGCCATTGTTACCAATGTACATGATACTGCTCACTTGAAACATTCAATATATTCAGGTGAGCTCTGATAAACGATTATTTTTCAAAGCAAGCTTAAAAATTAGTTTTTAACTAGTTATTCCTCGTTCTATAAAATAAAAGAAAAGCTAAAGAAAGATGGCCTCAATGATAAAGCTATTTTTAAAAGGTTTAAATCATCTATAATTCATATAAATATATGCTTGAAATTAAAAAAAATATGAAAAGAAAAACGAGAGCGTTTTTATTAGGTAAATTCATTTGCCATTTTATAAATGGTCTCTAATGAATGCAGTTCAAACAGTTTTTATTACTTGATCTTTTTTAAATAGCTTATTTTCTGTTTTTTCTTTTACAACATTATTATAAATTGGAGGTAATTTACGTCTATGTCACTAAGGCTTTTTCATACACATTTTAACCACTAAAATACTTTAATTTTATATTTGAATTGCATTGGCAAAAATATCTTATTTTCCCATTAGCCGTAATTTATTATTTACCGAAAACGTTACCAGTCTGTCTCGTAACTATTAATGCATTTCTTGCGCTCCTTTCGGTCTATGCTCAGTCAACAACTCTCTGATACTTAATGTTTCCATGAGCAGTTTATGAAATAGTGACTTCTCATCCTAGCTATGTATATTATCTACATGTGTCTATAAATACGATAATACCTACGCATATTAGATGACAAAATAAGTATCTTTGCATCCATATAAAAATAAAGACTAATACACCGCTACATAACACTTATAAAGACCAATAGTACTTCTGTATAATAATAATAATGATGGTTAATATGGAACTAAATTGATTTATTATTTTTATTTCTACGAGAAAAATATCATAACATACGTCACATTTCTGAATTTTGGAAATGAGGGTTTTCCATTCGTATTATTTGGATTTTTCGGACTACTGTTCTCATCTTGTGTGTTATTTTCACAACATTTCGGTCGATGTAAGTTGGAGGTTACATCAACCGAGACGTTGTGCAAATGGCACTCAAAATGAGAACAGTAGTCCGAAATATCCAAATAATACGAGTATAAGTCACAGTCCATGTATTTTCGACCGAAATCAAATTAACTTAAATAATGCTAATGGTTACAAATATATGCAATGTATATTATGCTCTTTTGATACAGCAGCGCCTTTCTAAAAAGACGATTAATGATAGATTTATAGAGGTGTGAGCGTGCAGATTTAAGGTTTATAGCCAGATACCATCGCTTCGGGCCCCACAAACATGGAAAATAATCGGGGTCAAGTCAACCCAGGAATATTTCAATGTTACATTGTATCGCTGGCTTACTGCACAATCTCAGCCAACAATATGGGTACTTGTTTTACTGATTTGATTACAACCGCAGGGTACGGTTATTTACTTCATTTCCAACGCAGGAATAGGTGACACAAGATAGGAAGGTGGGAAAATCAAGTCAACACTCTTAAAGTGAAGCATCCTGACTTCACTAATATTATCTGGGTAGTCCCGTCAGCATTCTTATAGAGGTGCTTCAAGTAGTTAGGTATAAACTTACTCCACTCGAAAAAAGCCTGAGAGAATGGACCTCCTAGAACTATTTAGAACAATATCTCAACTTGACAAATGCAAGATTATACCATATGCAAAAATGATAAAGTATCTGTCAGACTGTTGTAAGAACGTGTCCTCAACTGTTCTAAATATAACCTTCTCAGGCTGTTCTAGATAAAATCTGCTATATTCTGTTACGTAATATAGTTGGAAAATGCATGAACACTTCTGAGTTATGGATAAAATAATGGTTTGCATACAATTAAGCGTTGATATTGTATCTCTCCTTGGTAGAAGACAAAATGGAGACAATGGACAAATGAAATAAGACGTTTAGAAACAGGAACTTAGGATAATTTGTTTTTAACGGTATATCGACTCTATTTGGTCGTTAATGTCATGCAAGTTTACAGTAGATTTTTATATGTATGTTGCAGTACTATTGAACGTTATGGGTTTTCTTTCATTAGTTTTGTTGAACATATTGTAGTAGGAATATTTCTGAGTTGAGCGAATAGATTTTTTTTTTAATGTTTTTCAAATTTGTTGTAAGGTTATGACTTTCAGTAAATGGAATATATTGTCCATGTGAACTTTCTTACACGGATCCTTCATATCGTCTACTTGGTATTTTTGTCTGGTTTGTTGGAGATCTTTACAGACAATGCTTATGCTCTCAACGACGGAGTGTTATCAGTATGGTATGCATGTTGGAAGTTATTCTTCCTTCAGAACATTTAAATTACGTGCATCAATGGAATGAGAAGAATAAAGACAATTCATAATTTTTGTACTGTTTAGATAATTCGCAGTGCTACTCGCATCACAACATGTAAACTCCGACCTTCTTAAAATACATATTTTGAACTTGGACATTTCATGTCTAACTCGTTATTCTATACAGAATTCAGAAAGGAACCTCTTGTTTTATTTACACGAGTGTATTGTTCCCGGTAATCAGCCATAAATAGACAGAAATGTTCATTATTATGTTATTCGTAATTGTTATAACATGCAGTAAGGATTGAATTTTCAACCATCACAAGGTTGAACTAACTGCGAATACAAAGTTGTATCACAGGTCCTTTCCTATTATTTTTGCATTTACGTTAGAGACAAAATCGCTTCGCAATTTAATGTATTAAATTTATCGGGCGTACAAGCTTCAAACTACGGCGAAATTGAATATTTTCTATTATTTTTTTAATTCTTTATTTCCCTTTTTTTCTTAAGACATTTAACTTTGATTAGTCAGCTGTCGGTCAGTTTGGCATTATTTGGTTTAAATCGGCATATTCCTTGTTTATTCCGCAAATTCTCCGGGCACACCTGAGTATCGGTAAGAAGTTCTCTCCGTTGAAACGTCTGTTACTTTTAAGTTTAAAATAACATTTTTGCCTGTCGGTTACGGTGAAGTTTGAAATAGCATTATATAGATGCATCCACAAATTCCTATAAGAGGCTATACTCGTTGTTCAGGCTTACGTTCAGTGGCGTGCAAATGAAAGATCAAACATCCGAAATTTGGGGTGGGGGATGTGGCATTAAATTCTATTCAAACTCGCTTTCTCACAAATTTGATTTTATACTCAAGTGTTAAGGACATACAAACAAAGAGTTGGCCCAGGGCATCGCCAGATTTCTGCACGCCACTGTTTAGGTTTAAAATAGCATTTTATTGCTAAGGGTGCAGATTGAAAAGGCGTATCTTACGTGTCCTCGTTATATTCCGATTTAATCAGGCGTGGGCACGATCATGGAGCGAATCAGTGAGTACACCTCTATTCCCTCAAGTTTTTTTTTTTTGCCTTACTCAACCAAATAAGGTTACAATGCATCCTGAAAATATTTAACTTTGTGATTTTGTTACAGGAACATTTTCAGGTGTTGTGCTATTTATTATTTTAACTTTTATTCCCACAAACAACGCACATTGCTAGCGAGGTGTAAGAGGCTATTGCGAATTATGATACCCATGTAGGTATAATGCTTAAGTGTGGAGTTTTGCAATTATATTTTCTTTCGCCTAACATTTAAATTTCCGCATATTGGTACACGAAGGGAAACATCGAATAGTGAGAGAAATTCCAATAGTTAGCGGTTCCAGAGAAAATATTAGAGAAGGGAACCTCTCAGCATCTGTGCAGATCTGAAATCAATAGAAGAGATTTCTGATTATCGAGTTGATCGGAGGTATTTAAGTCGAAGGCCACAAATGCTGCAAGCACACACACGCAACATTATAGATATGAACAGGGAGCTGGATAGTTTAGAACCTATTTTTGGAACCTGTCATAGCAAAATAGACTGGTGGTTGGTGCACCAGCCCAGACGTGTATGAATGCATTAAATTTTGCGTTTTAGAAGTCCTTTTACGGATTACTTAAACAACTATTTAATAATTATTAATATAATTACAATTAAATTATTTATTGCGCCCATGAATGTAACACTGTTCTTTATAGCTGGTATTTTAAAGTAAGAAGTGACCACTTAACCAATGTAAAAGCACTTAAGATCAAATATTAATAAGATGGACAGATCGACAGCTGAATGATGATGAAACTATGAGAGAATGGAAAATATCCACATATTACCAAATCTTAACCATTAAAAACAATAGACCTTGGAAAAACTACAATTATCCACTCTCTGTCAGGAAAAAATCACTTGCAGATACGCAATGACTAAATAAACAAAACAGTGAGAGACCAGGGTTTCCTGGCTGCTGAAATAAAACCAATGCCCCATTTTCCATTCCCATTAAAGATAGACATTTACATGAAACAGCTAATATGTTTTTCAACGAATCAATGAAATATGATTCATTCACGTCAGAAAGTGGTCAATGTTGGCAACCTTGCACTAGGCTTCCGCAAAATACGAACAGAATACTTTAGCAGAATACGGAACGAATTAAAACAAGTTAGATACTCAATGCACTTGCGTGAAAATAGAATTAAGCTTTGTCTATTCGAGCACAAGATGAATCTGACTCGAAATTTTTTTTAAATAAAGAGAAGCAAACATGTTCGATCTTTATAAAATATCTACTAACACTACAACAAATCACTAAGTCATTAATTTACATTAGGGAAAATACCTTATCGCACAGTATGGTTCAATAATACTAATATTTTTTTCTATTTCATTTAATTCTCTCTGCTTTATAATAATACGTTTTTGGTAAGCGTATCCGATGTTCGCTATCGTTATCTAAAAGACAAATACAGTCCAGACCTTGATGTTTTAAATTTGTTCTTAATTCATTTCGTACGGATGTATAAATATGACACATAACCCGTAACATAATTAGTTATACAATTATCACGAGTTGTAATTCATGCTTTCCTTACTAAATATTTTCCGTTCAACCTATACTATTATTTCCCTCGAAAATATTCTTTATTGAACCGTACGTACACTATTAAAATAGGATACCACAGTTGTATAATAAATATATACATTTTTAATATTGCGCCTGAATCCCATTTCTTGCATTTTTTGTCAGGGAATAAAATATTTCTTCTCCGAATCTAAATAGCTTTTTGCATTTCATTTACATAGATTACTCACAAAATTTAAATTGCCCCAGTCTAGAAGTATTTTTCTTTCACAAACCTAAAAATATGGCGTTTCATCATTTTCGATTAAAACCATTCGTGAGAAAAAAATCTGAATCTAAATAGCGGTTAACATAATCTATCTATACGCCTATATTTTTTTGTGTATTTGCTTCCCTACGAAAACAAAATGTGACACAAGGTCGTTTTTAATGGGAAAACCTCCCTTAAAGAGAGCAAAAGAGGCACTCTGGTAGGGACAAAAATAACAATTTTTTTCAGTACGAGGGGCGTGCAATAAGTAATGCCCCTGACCCACTTCCCATAGCAGTAGAGCAAGGAAACTGGGCACAGTTATTATCTTTCTCTACATAGGAACCGCCCAGAGGTATGCATTTCTTCCATCGTTGGATGCAGCTCTGGAGACCGGTTTTGTAGAACACCCCAGGTTGGACCTCCAACCACGACGTGACTTCAGAAATCAAGGCTGCATCATCTGGGAAACGCTTTCCTTTCAAAAACAACTTCATGGCTGGGAAGAGGTGAAAGTCAGAGGGTGCAGGGTCAGGAGAGTAGGGAGGATGGGTAAGGATTTCATAACCATACGCCCGGGCTTTTAAACTGGCGACATGCGAGTTGTGGACCGGAGCGTTGTCCTGCAGGAGGAGGATACCTTTGCTGATCTTTTCCTGCCTCTTGATTTTGATAGCTTCCCTTAATTTCCTCAAAAGTGAAGCATAATAGGCTCCTGTAATTGTGGTACTCTTTTCCAGAAAATATGTCATCACTACTCCGTCCTGGTCCCAGAAGACTGTGAGCATGACCTTGCCAGCGGAGGGCTGTATCCTTGCCTTCTTTGGAGGTGGTGAGTCCAAGTGCTTCCACTACATTGACTGGGCTTTGATCTCAGGAACATAGTGATGGACCCAGGTTTCATCCTGTGTAATCACTCTTTTGAAAAACTTTTACTCATCTTCTTGGCACATCTCCAAATTCATCCTCGAGCACTCGACGCGTTTTCGCTTCTGGAATCGTGTGGGAGTAACCCGGGGATTCCATTTGGCAGACACCTTGTGCATATGCAAATCGTCATGAATGATAGTTTCCACAGACTCTGTACTAATCTTGCCATCTTTGGCTATTTGGCGAATAGTAATGCGCCGATCTTCCAAAATGGCAGCCTCAACTTGACGGACAGATGCCTCATCAATGGCAGAAGGGGGTAACCAGGTCTGGGAGCTGTTTCCACAGACTTCCTGTCATGTTTGAATTCACGATGCCAGCGTTTTACAAGGTCATATGATGGGTCATTATCACCATAAGTTTCTTTCATTTCATCAGAAGTCTCCTATGGTGTGCGTCCTTTCAAATACAAAAACCGGATCACTGTTCGACATTCAACAGGCTCCATTTCACACCTGACTCAGTTCAAACACATGTAAAACAGAAACCACAATTAGTTCAGAAGTGTAATTTGCCATATAACCCATAGAGATATAAACTATTGCACATGCAACATTTCAGCTAGATCAGACAACTGGTCAAGGGCATTACTTATTGCACGCACCTCGTACAGAGCGTTTCCCCCTCCATTAACGAAGGACAAATTAACTTACGTGGACAACAGATACTACATTTTGATCTTGGTCCGAAGGCAAAAAAAGAGAAAAGAGAAGCCTTTTTTTCTATTCATTTAAAAAGAAAATACAACTTTGTTATATATGGGTCGTGGAATTGCATTAATCTGCAAAAGATTTAGCTAATTTGCATATTCTTTTAAACCTTCATTTCAGTTAATTCCCTAATAGGTTTCTTATGGAATAATCTTCTTTTGTTAAACATAACGTGTAATTATATTCATGCAGATATTCTACATGATTTATACTTGAGTAATATTTGCTTAAAACGGTTATAGTAAATACAAACCTCTTTGTCTCTCATATATATATGTTTTAAAATTTTTTGCCTACCAACCTCCTGAAAGTTTTTAGCCTTGCAGCAAACATGTCTTCATAGTCCAGGCATTAGGAAAAAGTAAATCATAAGCTGAAAATTTGACTCGGTAGTGCCGCAAAAGTAAATTTTTCGAATAGAGCATTATCGTCCAATTTTCATTTTTTCCCCTGTTCTAAGACTACTTCAGTTTTTCGTTTTTAACGGGGGAAGCTTTTTCTCAATTCTTAAATTATCGAATACTTTAAAAAGCCGTCGGAAAATTCAGGCATTTGGCTAAGGAAAACTCACGATAACAGCGGTTAACAACTTTTACCAAGCAATTTACAAATTATGAATTAAATAATGTTTTCTTCATTTTTAATATAAAATAACCAAAAGTTTAATTAACTAAACATTTCCAGTTTAGTTTACAAAAATCCTCACTAAAACCCTTAAATATTTTACGGATATTTTTTTATGCAGCAATCATTCTTTTATATTGAATCCAGGGAAACGTCGGGTACTGCTTGTATCAAATAAAGTGCGATTGATCATTAATTGTTAAAAACCGAATTAGATTACAGATCTGATGATCCAAATAAAATATAAACAGACACACACCAAAATTTGCATTTATATGCAACTGTACTACATTTATATTAGAGATTACTTTGTACGTTTTTAGCATCAGAGGTTGCATTTCATATTATCGATTTGCACGTTAATCTATAATATGAATCTCCTCTGTCTTTTGAAATGTATGAATGAATGTACGTATGCACGCATGTTTGCCTAAAACTTTCGACAGAGGCGACGGATTTTTATGTGTTTATTATCCTTTCGATGATCGACCCTTCGGACGACAAATATCGAAAAATTAGCTGAAAACATTAATTCCTTCACCCTCAACTTGGCACTTTTGTACAAGGAGGAATAGCTTTTTTTCGCTGATATCTTCGAAAGTCATCCTCTCTTTTCGATTGACTAGCCTTAATTTAAAATTCGTCACTTTCGGTTTGACGATGGACGAAACGGCAAAGATGTCACGTTTTTTTCACGTTCTTTTCCTCCTTCGTAGTACGAGTTCGAGCCTGCCTGCTTTTTGTTTTGGCTCAACACACACTTCCAAACACCCGGGCAATGCCGGGCACCCAGGCAAGTTAGTAAATAGTTAAGAGTTTAATTAAAAAATTAGTTTTTATTGTAATTTTGTTGAGGTTTTACTGTGTTATTAAAGAATTTGAATTCGTCATCCCTGATCAAAGAAACCATTTTATTTTATTTATAAATTTAAAATGTGGATTTATAAACATAAAATATAACGAGTTATGAGAAAAGTAAAAAAGTTAATGGGCGAGGGTGGATCAGGACTCACGAGGTTTTCTCAACTTTCCGTCAAATAGGTCCCACTAATATCTAATATACAGTAGCGTCCCAAACTAAGGGACAACATTTTAAAACCTAATACTTGTTAGAAATAACAACTGTGAAAAGCTGAAATTTTGATAACTGGCAGTCGTTATCGTCCACGATAACATACTAAAATTTGAATCATTTACAAAGGATAGAAAAAGAATTATAATTATTTATTTATTTTCAAAATAGGAACGTCCAAATCTAACGAACAAAATTGTCCCTTAGTTTTGGACGCTACTGTATATCAAAGACGCAATTTTTCGTTCTTAAAGCAAGAAGCTATATCCACAATTACCGCCATTGTATGCTAGTTTTTATTTTGTTTTTGTTATCGATAAAGACGGACCGAAGAAAGAAAAGACTTAGCATAAAAATGCTAGCAGTGTTTATTTGCGTTTCCATTCTAATTTAGACATAATTGTATCAAAGTCCGATTGATTCCGTCACTTCTACACGGCAAGCCGGCATCCATCGAGGAAAAACGAATTAGATTATAGACCTTTTGACCGCAAAATAAAATATGAGCATGCGCAGGAAAAATCTTTAGATCTACACGCCGATTTACGGTTTATATTAGAATGTTCACTGCAACAGAAATAAAAGATTAGTTCGCCATATAATCCTATTCCTTTTTCTGATGCGAAATAAAATGTGTCGCAAGCAGAAAGCAAAGCGCAAATATACCCACGCATTTAAAACAACTCGAGTCGGAGTGTAATTACCAAATAATTATATTGCTGCCCTAAGTATTTCATTGATAAACAAATGTCAAATGTCAGAGACAACGTCCACACGGCCAGTATTAAAAACACAAATTAATATTGCAAAGCAAATAATTTGTAATCCAATAATTAAGTTACACGTAAAGTTGTGCTCATTTCAAAAGAACTCGATTCGGATATCCCGAAAAATTATTTAAAAAAAAAACAAAAAAATAACTGCTTTAAAACAGCCGTTTATCTAAAACCCAGATTTACTTGGGTCTCCATAGAGGAAGTGTTGTATACAAAATGGCTTATTGATCATAGGGAAATCCAGCTCTACAACAAAGTACTCTATATAAAAAAAATTCTCTGCAGGACCAAAATGAAAATTGTCTCAGTCTGGAAGCATCTCCCTTTCGTCGATCCATAACAAAAATAGATGAAGTGAAACGTCAAATATATTACACTACGCCCCTAGCAAAAAAGCTAAGATCAACGCTTGTACGATGTAAAAAGCAGCATAAGGACCCCAGATATTCTTTTTGTCATAATAACACGCACGAAACACGTTAGATCAAAGAAACTTATTTGCAACATAATTCACGGTCATATCTCTACGTTCTACACCAAATTTCATTCCGATATCGTGGTTTCTTTTGTTCTTTAATTAATACAATCACTAAAACAGAAATCCCATACGACAATTATGCGATTATAGATTTTTCCTCTCGATCAAAGAAAATCATATTTGGTCTCGTGTATTAAACCAGGACTTTCATAGGATTTAATTAGAAATACAACGAAACCCGAGAATTTTATTTCTGTCAACTAATATATGAACTAGTCAATTGTTTGTTTCTTTGTCGCATAGTTTTATTTCTAAAGTATTATTAATTCTGGTTCCTAGAGTTTTTTCAGTGGATTATTGCAGCATGTTGGTAAAAATAAGTTACATTAAAACAAATTTAAAAAATAATGTTGTCCAGATCAGAATTACCTTCCAATGGCCGCCATTAAGAAAAGGGAACACGCAACTATTTCTTCATACAGAGTTAATTTTCTTTCATTGGAACAAAAATTATACATGTTTCAAGAATAGAAACCAATATCAATTTAATTCTATTTGCACGTGTGGTATCTCGTTTATACATTTAAATTGCGAGTTAAGCAGTCTAATATCAATGGAGATTTAGTATCTTTGTAAAGCCGAAACTATACTATTACTTTAATTGAATTATTATACTTGCTTTCAATACTTAATTCAGAAATGATAATGTTGTATCCGTTTTGTTGACATGAAACCATCCTTTCAGACATTACTTATTTTGTGAGCAGCTAGTCTCTATTCTGTTGCCATGAGACAATCCTCAAAGAAATTCCTTCCTTTTTGCAAAGGAGGAAGACAATGTAGAATTTGTTTCTTTGCCATGAAATCCTCTTGCAAGGCAAGAAAATGTGCGTTGCCTCTGATGGCATATTTTTCTTGTTCATATACTTATATCACTGAAGTTAAAGATGTATTTCATAATTTGACTTATTTTAGTTAGCATTTTGGCAGTTTATTTTGAATGTATGAAATGAATGTATTCGATGGAATTTTGTATCATACATAATTGTTATCCTGATTAATTCGTGTTTAATCTATCGCAACGATGATTCCGTGCTTACGGCCGTAAAACGTTCCGACTGGTCAGAAAATTTATGAGGGAAGTTCAAATATAAAACAAGAACAATATACATGCACATCACGAGTAAATAGATCATTTTATGTCAACATAAAAACGTCAAACTCAGAATCGGCCCAAAGTTTGGCTAAACTTAAAATTCTTGTTGGACGAACGTCATCTTTTGGGCCTTCAATAATTTTAAAATTGCAATGTTTGCCTCTTTTGTTAATCATAAGGATATAATGTACATTTGAAATAAAAATAAAATAAAGTTATATCAGATAAATGAAATAGGTTTACTTTCGAATGCATGGTTTTATTTGCAGCAGCCTCCTATCTCTCGTTTCTATATTTTTCCTTTGGCGATGTTACTGGCAAAGAAAATCGCTGTTTTCTCGGTAGGAATCAATCAAACATTTATTATTGGCCAGAAATTTCCATTGAAATAGTTTTTTTTAACTCTTTACATCAAGTATTTCCATATCTCTCTGGAGCGATTTCCATAAAAAAATAGAATCAACCAATAGAAATGCTTTAGTATCAACAAATTTACAAGCAAGAAAAAACCTGTTTGTGGCAGAACTTGTAATTCTAAGCTTAGACATTTTATTTTAATTCTATTAAGGAAAAGAATATTTTATTTTTGCCATTACCAGGTTAAATGTTAACTAAAACCAATCCCAGTTTGTTTACGTTCTTTGGTTTGGGGTCTTTACATCAGCAAGTAGCCCACAGAAAGGAAGTGACGCAATAAAGTAAGAGAGAGAGAGAGAGAGAGAGAGAGAGAGAGAGAGAGAGAGAGAGAGAGGGAATAAACATTAACCGTAGTAAATGTTTGGTGCGACACATGGAAGGAAAGGGCGTGATTATTAATTAAATTCGCCTCTATCTTTATTAGTTGGTACTACGACGGAAAATTTAAACTTTTTATAATCTCGTCTTGTGTGGCGAGGTCATTTCGATTTTAATCAATTCCACGAGTTGTTGAAACCGTTATTTTTTCCCAGCACTTTCTTTGACCACTTCGTTTCATTTATATCTTTGGATTTATTTCGTTGTATGCTTATCATTTTGTCTGCGTATCTGTAACCAAACCTAAGTCAATGCACAGAGATATTAATTTATACTAGTGGGACCTGTGGAAATTATAGAGCGACATCTTTCATATATAATATATTGCTTCTGAGCATTCTGTAGATGTTCAGTGTGAATGAAGACCTCGCGATATTATTGTAAACCTTTTGTTAAAACTGTAAAAGTATTTATCTAAGTAATATTGTTATTACGCTTCATCTCCAATATCCTTATAGGAGTGTGTGGCAGGTTTCCATTGTAGGAATGTCAGGCGTGAATGGAAACCCCACGGTATCATTATACCAGATTTAGACAGAACACTTGGATCCTAAACGGAAGACGAAGAAGATGAATTTTAGGTTCACGTACTGTCCTAAAGGGGCATTTTATTTTTATTTTTTTTACATTGCGTCTTCTGTGATCGGGAGATCCTATTTATTAAAAAGGGTGATAGAAAGAGATAACATACTACGAACATTAAATTTATGTTTCTATACTAATTTCATGTTTGCAGTATGATATCACCTATCCTATTTCCTATATGGAATCGCCCATGAAATAATTTATAATCTGGAAACCGTGACACACGTACGTAGTACGTATCTACGTCTACGGCATTAATATATAGATTGCCGTCTTTTATCTTCGAATATTGACAATAGTCCAGCCTGACCTGTAAAAATTTCAGTCTACACTTCATCTGTTATATATTACTATAGTGCTTGAAAATATCTCCATCCTGTGGACGTCTGGTGCGAACGCAGACTCCATGATAGTATACCATCTTTGTTCCAACTAAAACCTTATCTAAGCACCTTAATAAATGTAGCTTTAGAAGATGTCTATTTTCACTGGATAACCGAAGGTAAGCAACGATGAGCCTGGCTAGTACCACATAGGTGACCATTTGAGAATGCTAGGCGCTGTCGGCACCGTTCGAGGACGTAGAAATTTCCAAGTTGATATCTGGGGGCGCGTTTAATCCATTGACAGAGACACATCCTCAGTCTTCGTTAAGATATGGATCTAGGAAAAGGAAAACACTGGAGCTCTGCTGTCTGCTTAGTCTTGTGGCAGCCATTTCACCCCCCCCTGAGATTAGCAGTTGTACCAAAAAAGTGTGGTTAGTTCCGCACAATGCTTATATCAATATAAACAAATCATTTGTATGGATTGCGGAACAAGTTAGTTGTTGTGGCGAACTTTATACGGCGAAATCGTCACATCCAAAATCCTTGGAGAAGATTCTGGTATATTCCTATTATGTAAACATCACGTGCGAATAAAGACCTCACAGCATCATTATACCATCTGTTCGCAGAACAGACACTACACTTTAATACTACCTCGGATGCTAAAAAAGTGGATTTATTTTACAGTTCTACATCTGACACACAACAGGCTCCTTCAGTCTTTGACAGACTATGGATATGCACGAAGGAGTGCCTGTGCGTGAAATTTTTGTGGCAGGAGGTGCGCAATCTCCAACCACAGCTCTCCTGGGGACATTGTTAATACCAGTGGCAAATGAAGTGTATGAACAGGGTGACTGAAAATAATGTCGAGATAAGCGGAGAGCACGTACAGCGCCTAGACCTCCCAACAGGTCACCCATTTGTTACAAGCCAGGCTCAACGTTGCTTAACTTTGGTGATCTGATGAGAACCGGTGTGTCGACACAACAACGATCAGATGGAATTTTCATGAAATACATTTTTTTTGTATTTCACCGTCGGTGACTGGGTATTCCTACCTTTTAAAAAGTGGCACAGAGTGATAACGTACGTATGGACATGAAATTGAATTATTATATAAATTTATCGACTATTTCATAAGTTATAATTGAAAATATTCAACTATGATCTTTGGACTAGACAGTAACATTGCGGGACATTTTATTGAAGATCACCAATACCATGATGTGAAAAAAAAAAAAAGGAAAATAGATTTTCCGATTTTTCTTTATTAATTTTAGACATATTTTGTAATTAATGTTTCGTTTATTTCTCTAATTAGGTTTATATTAGTATTTGTCTCGGTGCAGTTGCAAATACAATATGAATGTAGTAAAAATAAAAACAGATCGAAAGGTCAAAGAAACCTAATCAGAATTTATAATTATGTGCACAACATTTCGTAATAGTAAACAAATACGGAATAACTCGCTTGATTCTTAAAATTTTAAAATTTATTTCTGTTGGGATTATGAGAAAAAAAACTAATATTGTTCATGGTATTTTTTTTATATTATGTCGTTTATTTGTCACAGCAATTTTATATGCGATGCTTTCACGACATTCGTTTGTTACAATAACTCGCAAGGTTCATATGGTAATCATTGACTTTAGTAAACCATTACGTATTATGCACTGTATGAAATTCATGAGTCAGAAATGTGATATAATATTAATCATCACATACACTTACAGTATATTGGATCATTTTTTTAAAAAATAAACATCCAGTGTAGCAGCAAGTCCTGGGAACATCAGCCTGAAAGAACAGTTGGAAATGACTTCTATAATTCTTACAGTCACTTACCTTGAAAAATGCTGCTGTCAAACCTGACGTCGTTATATGGAATACATCAGAGAGAGAGAGAGAGAGAGAGAGAGAGAGAGAGAGAGAGAGAGAGAGAGAGAGAGAGAGAGAGAGAGTTGCAACCTTGGTTAAACTGAGTGTCCTTAATGATGGAGGTCTGAACAGAGCTGAAAGAGAAACAGACCAGATATCAAGGTCTCGTGTATGATAAAATAAACTGGAATCTTAGGGAGATATAAATCATACCAATTACTATAGGTGGTACAGGGCTTATGAAAAAGAACCTGAAGTCCTAGTGAAACGACTTCTAGAGAAATCCAAACAATTGCACTTAAGGGAAAAGCGGATGCTAAAAGGAGCTCGCGATAGGTTTCAATGAAAAGCAGGGGAATGTTGGTAGCTGGTTTGGTTACCCCATAGCAAGCATTACAATCTACAAAGAAGGAAAATGAAAAAAAACAAACAAAAAACTTAACTAACTACATGACTACTTGACGTAGTCTGAATGTCGATTTGATTATCGTTTTTTATTCTCTTCAACTAATTATGCTATTTGTTTATTCAAATTATGTAAATGAACCTATTTTGATTATTAGATTATCAATCGGTCATTAATATATAAATAAAATAAAATGATTATCAAACTAGAATTAATTTTATCAAGGTAATGTTTTAATCTTTATAACATTTTACGTCAACATATTCAAAAGCTACAAGTCCTAAAATCAGTATATTTTTAAGACTGGAAACAGTTATATTAAAGAGTCTAAATGCCTCTTATTGCCCCCTGATAAATTTATTTCGACCTATTGAAATAAATTAAAACAAACTAATTATCTACAAAGAAACAGTAATTTCTCATGATAGATTTAATTTTCTAATTAATTTTTTTATTTAGAATTAAATTGACAGAATTGTTGAAAAACATACGTTTGAATAATCAACATTAGTTTTTGAAACTCAATCAATGATCGGTCAGTCGTTAATTAAAAATGTATAGATCACTTAGATACAATAAACACACAGACACATATAAATGGTTACACGATTTTATTAAGATAAATATATAAAATTTTAATTGGATCGTTATTGTGTTGATAGTCGATCATGTTTAAGCTTCTCCAATTCAAAAAGGCAACAATGGAGAATAGCGTGTCAATGAATCATTCTCCATTTGTTTTATTTTGTGAGAAGACAATTTAGAGGAAATCTACTCACTAAAACGTTTGCAATTTGAACGTTTTCATCTTTATACCCACTTGAATTAATGTCAGTCTTCTAATACATATGTTAATATATGAATTGACTCATTCATTTGAAAGAGGCTTGTTGATATTGCTTTCGTGTCAGACGTTTCCATCACATGTTCAAATACGTAGGAGGTCATTTTAGGTAATAAAAGAAAAAAAATGAACTATACACGTGTATATACAAAGATCTTTCTCTCACTCTCACACACACATATATATAAGACACACTCACACTGGCGGGGGCGCCCGGTTTTGCCCGGTCGTAAAGTATGCGCAATATATTTTTATTTGTCCAGACTGTGTATATATTATTATGTAGCCGTGATTTCAAAGGTAAAAATGTATTTATGTGCACCAGAATAAATCGGCATTGAAAACAAAACAATAGCATTCAAAGCTAGTGGCGTTACCACTGTATCAACATGACCCGCATATGAACTGATTAAAAATAAAATGAGTTTTCAAAATGTATGACGATTTTTCCAATTTTGACCCATTTTTGATCACTTATAAACTATTTTAATCGACTAAAGACCCATAAAATAACAGCCCGTAAAAAATTCAATCATTTGAGACCATTAGCGCTGCTTTTCCACTTTTAGTTTCGAAAGAGATAAAGGTTGAAAATATGGAAACCAACTAAAATTCCACACACATTCCCGAGTACGATATAACACACTTGAATTTGGCCAGGATTTACATCGACCGAAACATTGTGAGAATAAGATCCAAGATGAGAACAATAGTTCAGTGATTCAGATAATAGAAATTGATGTTTGTTTTCCATTTAAAATAACACTTCGTTCTTTTTGTGTGATTTTGTTTCTCTTTATTTTTTAAAAGGGTATTTCTCAGTTTATTTGTATTTCGTTAAAACACTTAAACAAAAAGAGACACGATCATTACGCAATGCAGTTATAACCGGTGTATCTTCTTCAACGTGTAACATGTATTTCCTTCTTCGTTTTTTTTTTTTTTTTTTATCTCGGCTCCCTTAAGACTAAGCAAAAGCATTATTTCATAATGTGGCATTGAAATTATAAAAAAAAATACATTTTAGAATTCATCCACCATAATATTCAATAGTAATATTCCTCTTTTCAGTTTCTAAAAGCAAACAGCTATTCCATTGGTGCCGACTATATAACCAGGCGCTCCAGCAACGCAGTTTAACATTAACATGGCTTGTGTAGTGATGAAAGAGAATGGTAGAATAACGATAGAAGAATTCAATAACAAAAAAATATTCATTTTTTTAAGTATTAATTGATAAAATACATTTTTCGTTTTTATATATTTGTTATTGTGATTAAAGCTAATGTTAAATGAGGGTGAACAGTCATGACCCCACCCCATCTCTTTAAATGTACATAACTAGAGAAATAAAGCTCAACTTCAGTATGTGTCTGTACACAAATAGACTCCTATATGGTTTGCTATTATACTAAACTGGCCACAGATGATAGATGCCCAAGGAGCATAAATAAGTATAAAATCACCCCACTAACTGTCATGTTAGTTTCCCGAAAAAAATAATCACTGGAAACTATTAAAATGGTCGATTATTATTTCGAAAAGTATATTGTTAGATAGAAATATTTTAAAAATGTGAAAAGTTATTTTAAGTTTACATTTACGAATGATGTTAAGTTGACAGATGGAATTTTTCTGTTTATATGTCTATCCTTGTAGCCATGTCATTAGTACGGATGCTGGAGGTAAACGTTTTATCTGGGCTGGTGTTATCCGCCTGATAGTAAGGGACCCGAATCTTGGATTAACCACTAAGGAGACTGACTTATCAGCAGGTGCAAAGTACTGGGGCTGCTGCATTGTCATTTGGTAGTTTTGGTGGGGCCTCTAGATGCCCTATTAGCTTATGTGCTACAAAAAATATAAATTTCTTCGTTTCTTTTTCTCTCTTAGTTTCCATTTCTATCCTGCTCTAAGCAAGTCTGTCGACCTAGTCCACAAATCCCAAAACTGCATCATGATAAGCTTTAAGAAAAAATACACGATTAAATCCGGATCTCCAACTTCCAACGTACACATCTACTACCCTGTCTCCTTCTCCAAGATCAAGGGTCTGCGTTCTAACCTCCCCGAGCTTGGAACATAATTATAGGAGATTAAACCAGACCTATTTTTCAAAGCGAAACTGGCACAGAACAGACTATTTCCCTAGACGAGTTCGTAATTAAAAGAATAACTTAACTTCCAAATCTGACCCTCAAGATCGCATGGTCATGGAATATGTTTCTATATTAAAGATGGCTCTCCATGTAGGGACATCTCCAGAGAAGATCCTAATTTGCCCTACATGTGCTTCCGGGGTGCACTTGCTCACACTATTGCGTTTATATTTACTCTTTATCCCTAAAAGCATATTTGAGAAAATTGACCATGTCCTATCTGCTTATCCTTCAGCTAACATTAACGTATGTGGAGATTCAATGTTCACAATGTGGAACGTTTAACTTACTCAAACAAGACCGATGATGAGGGGATGTTCTGTCAGGATTTGTCCATTGCTTATGACCTCACTCAGATTGGTCACAAACCCACCTGTCTGCCTGACATTGACGGCTAGTATGCGAATATCCTAGACCTTTTTCTCACAACTTGCCCTGAACTATGCTCAGTTTCTGTTCTGTTTTCACTTGAATCTTCTCACCACTCCGTTGCATCAGTTAAGATAAAAATTAAATGTAATAAATTCTCATGCGTACATCTCCATCGTACAGTATATCCATATACTATGGCTGACTGGGATAGCTTCGGAACATTTATAATAGATCCACCTTTGCGTTCCATGTTAAAAAGGATGTGTCCTCTATAGTATCAGACCTTACAGAACGGTTAATTGTAAGTATAGACCGTTTCATACTCTCGAAAAAGTTCCAGCAAAAACCTAACAGCCAGCCATGGTTCTCTCCAGAAAGTGCTGCTGCCATTTCGCACAGAAATCACGTTTTCCATTGCTTCTAACGTAATAGATGTATTGAGACTAAAGCCGCTTTCAGGACTGCCAACAATCATTATAAGAAATTAAAGAGCGCAAGAGATTTGAGATTTGTATGCTCAGTCCGTCCAGTCCAAAGCAGCTGAGCAGCGGCTTGGTTCCCACCAGTTTTGGCAAATAGAAAATAGAATCCTGAACAGAAACGTGTGCTCTATCCCAACTATCATCAATGGACCTGATGTAATCTCATCAGCATCAGACAAAGCCAAACTCTTTGGCAAGAACTGTGCAACTAATTCTACCCTTTATGACCAAGGCTTCCAACCCCAATATTTCCTCCTGTATTAAAAAACACGCTATGTGATATACAAATATCTGTACGTGCTGTTACCAAGCTAGTAAAAAACCTTTAATCCAGTAAAGCAACCTGCCTGACGGTATTCCAATTATAGTACTCAAAAAGCTTCAACCAGAACACGCGCCCATACTTACAAAACTGTTTAAACGTTGTCTTAAGGGGAATTGTTTCCCATCACTCTGGAAAATCTCATCAGTATGCCCTGTTTTTAAGAATTCTGGTGATCGGTCATCTTCCTCTCAGTACAGACCAATAAGTCTCCTGTGTGCCATGAGTAAGTTGTTGTGTTAAATAGAGAAGTAATAAACCACATCAGCAAAAATAGCCTTCTTAGTGACACACAATATAAACAGATGCGCTTACAGTTATATCTCATAGGATTAGCGAATATCTCGAAGGAGGCAACGTTTCAAGGGCAGTTGCTCTTGACATATCGGGGTATGGCATAATTGTTTAATTCACAAGATCTCCATCTATGATATAGCTGGAAATGTCTTCCCTATTATTAAATCATTTCTCCCTGATAGGTTCATAATAGTAGTTGATGGGCAGAAATCAGAAGCTCACAGTATTAATGCTGGAGTCCCTTAGGGTTCCATCCTGGGCCCAACTCTATACCTGATCTACATTAATGATCTTCCAAATTACATCCTTACATCATTCATAAACATTTATGCTCATGACCCTACCATCTATGGTAGCACATTTAAGACTGTAAACGACCAAGTTCTCTCAGATTCTCTCTCCTCTGATCTTGAGCACATGGTACACTCGGGAAAGAAGTGGCTGGTTACTTTTAATGCATCGAAAACCAGGCTTTTATATTTACATTATCAACGCTTTAATCTCCAGGAATGACTCTCGTCTTGGGGAGGCGTCATGTTTTGACAAGCTTCTGTACTAGACCTTTATTCCTGATCTGAAATGGAACACGTACATCAAATCTGTTGCCAAGGCTGCTGGAAAAACGGTGGGATCCTTCTATCGATATAGTAGATATATCACTGCTGATGCAATTCTCTATCTATATAAAAGCCAGGTACGTCCAAGGATAGAGTACCGTTGCTACATCTGTGCAGGAGCTGCAAGAAAGGACTTGTCTTGCCTTGATAGAATTCAAAATAGACTTCATAGTCTCGTAGGAGATGTCCTTTTCTCTTCCCTGCAACTTCTATCTCACAAAACAGAGGTTGCAAGTTGGTCTCTGCTTCATCATTATTTTCATGGTAAGTGCATGGCTGAGTTTCAATCTATGGCTCGCCAAACTTTCATAAGAAACACTCGTCTAGCTGAGAACACTATCAATAATTTCCCCCACTCTTTATCTGTGCCTAAATCTAAACGTAGATTCCATGAACAAAGCTTCTTTCTTAGAAGTGCACGCCTGTGAAACTACCTTCCGATTTTTTTGCTTTCCAGCTGACTACAATCTGATTGTCTTCAAGTCCAACCGTTCCACTTAAGTTAACAAATTTACCGAATTTCCATTACTAACGATTACTATATTGCCCCACTGATTACTGTTCACTCTTAGCCCTTATCCTCGAGTGGTCTCTGGGTCTTTATAAGTGGTGATGTCTATGTAAAAAAAAGCTAACCATAAAATAAACAAATATATGTGACAAAACACAGCAAAGATCTTTTGGCTACGTGTAGTGATGTGGAAATAAAATAGATTTTGAGACGTAGTTACGTGGGAGATCAGTACCAATACGCAACGCGTTAGAGATGGATGGGGTTTTTATGACGGGACGCCCATGGAAGTCAGAAGGGGACGACTTAGAAAAATGTAATCTTATACAAAGCGTGCCAACTCCGGAAAAGAACCCAGCAAAGAATAAATTCTATATATCAAAATATTATTCCCGTTAGAGAGTTTTCACTCTCGCAGAGACGCACATTCAATTTCAGGACGCACGGAAAGAAGATTTAAGCTGCATATGTCTTTGCTCGTCTCCCAACCGACAACGATTTCTATAAAGTGTTAATCTGCATATACAACCATCAACATTCAATAGAGAATGCACTAGACAAATCTCATATTTGAGCGTTAACACACCTTAGTTAAAAGACACTCATTATAGAACACACCTCTGTTTAATATATATATATATATTACATTTTCACCCCAAACAAGGCATGTTGCCACTTTGATGTAGGAGGCTACTATCAGGGACATAAGCTACAGGGGTACTATGTAGAGAGTTGGGCAGAAAGGTGTCGGTTCACGTTACACTTGAACTTCTGCATGTCAGTATAGTTGGGGAAGCAGGGACCCGGAAGCGAATTGCAAAGTCTAGCTGTTCTGGGGAAAAAACTACTGGAGAAGAAGGCTTTCTTACATCTAGGTATCTATGTGAAGGGGTGGGATCTAGCTGCTTGTTGGGTTTGTCGGGGGTATTTACGTCGAGGGGGTACAATGCTTGCAGTTCATCAGAGCATTTGCCGTTAAAGTACTTGTAGAACAGGCAGAGGGGCGCAGCATTTCGTCGATGGGACAGAGGCTGAAGCCTAGATGACAGTTCAGGACCTATCAGGTTGGCGACTCTTTTGAACCTTGTCTTGAAACCAGAGTCTAGTAGCAGATTCACCAGCCCAAATATGACAATACTCCATACATGGACGAATGGTGACCTTATAGAGGTACAGGATACTTTCGGGCGTTAGTAGCTTTCTAGCACGGTAGAAAGAACCTACCTTCTTCGCAGCGGTCCTGGCGATATTCTCGATGTAATTGTTCTAACTCGTGTTTACTGTGAACATTAGGCCGAGGAGTTTAAAAGATGTACTTTCAGATAAAGAGTCTTCAGCCATTGCTATTGGTGGTAGAGAAGTTTTCTTGTAATTATTGAAGGAAACAAGTTTCGTCTTGACAGCATTGAATGTGACCATTTTTGTCCCCATTCCACTACAGTGTTTCTGCCATTTCTTTAGATATGTGTTCATTTGTTTTCATGTCGTGTCTGTTATAGAGCATGGTGTCATCAGCGTATATACCCATCTCACAGACAATTTTGTCATGGAGGTCATTTTTTAATATTAGGAATAATAGAAGTCCAAGGATAGACCCCTGAGGAACTCCCGCATTTATATCATATTGTTTAGATTTACGACCGTCGAGGACAACCTGGATTTTTCTCTTATCTAAGGATTTAGTTATGTTAAGTATGCTTCCAGTAATTCCGTACGATCTGATTTTCATGAGAAGACCTTCATGCCATACCCTGTCAAAAGCTTACCTACCTACCGCTCTACCCTCCCCCGCTTTGTCCAGTGAATAGAATATAGGTTCAGAGATTACAGTTAGAATGTCTGCTGTGGAACGGGCTTACCTGAATCCATATTGTTGGTCGGTCAGAGGTTTTGCATCTGTAAGATGATCGACTAGAGCTTGGTTAATTATATTTTGGCGAAAAGTGGGAGGAGGCTAATGAGGCGATAATTTACTGGGTCAGTTTTTTCGCCAGAATTCTTGAAAACTGGTACCACAGAAGCAGTTTTCCAGCAGTCAGGAAAGCAAGATTCATTAGAGCATTTGTTGTAGAGTTTGGAGAGGATTGGAGCTACTTCGGCGGAGCACTTTTTAACAGCACAGCAAAGGTGAGATCAGGTCCACATGCTTTGAAATGTCAAGATTTTTTATGATAGCATGCACCCGAGAAAGAATGATTTTCAGATCGTTTAGTATGGCGTCTATCAGCAAAGGAAAGTCAGGGAGGGGGTTGTTGAGAGGGTCCAGTGTGGAGTTGGAGGCACACCGACTGGCAAGCATGTTAGCCTTCTCAGTTGCTGAGCAAACAATCTCATGATTGTTGGATAGTGAGTGGAATTGTTGCTTGCCCATTATTTACTACACTGTTGTAGACTTTCTAGAAGTCACGGGTTCTTAATTTCTGTGTTTCGATGCGTTTTTGAGTGGTTTCAATAAATTCTCTTTTAGCTGTCGCTATTTCTTTCGTACAGTTACTTCTGGCTTCTATATATTTCTGTCTGTTCGAACTGGACTTATATTGGTTAAATTTGCGGTACACATGCTGCTTTTGCGCTATGGCAGCTGCAAAAGTCGAAGTAAACCATTGAGGAGAGTGGGGCTTACTATAAAATTTGCGCGTGGGAACATGTGCTTCAATTACCGTTTTGAACTATTCAGTGGTCTGATTTGCGCACTGTTCGGCAAGAAGTGAAAAGATATTTCGCCATGGAGTGTCTCTGATGAGATCCCTGATGGCTTCCCAGTCAGTCTTTTTATAATAACTCGTCGTTTTGAGCAATGGGTCTTCAGTTTTGGCTCTAGAGTTTAGGGCGATCTCAACCATTATCACTGCATTATCGGCATTTCCAAGTGTGCTGCGGACATCCGTTATACAATCATCGGGAACTGTGGTCAGAAATTTATCTAGAAGTGATAAGTGTTGTTCTAGCTGGTCTGGGAAACGGGTTGGAAACGTAAACATCTGTGATAGGGAATGGGATATAGAGAAGCTATGTGTTGTGAAAACATATACACAAATAAGACAAACATACACTCGTTACACAGCTATGATGTTACAACCTCAGAGAACTGTTACTCCCTTTTGTTATAAGTCTAGTGGTCTAAAAATTATGAGAACAGATAGATTTAACAACAGGCATTACACAAGTTAGACACAGTTACTTAATATATACACCCGTCCATGTAATACACAATCCCTGACTATACAACATATTCGTTCTAGTGCCATATACATACGGTCATATACATCCCCCCCACAATGTAACACAACGGGGGCGGGGCCCCAGGGGATAAACCGTTTTCATGCTCACAGTTTCCGATACGGTTACCAAATTTGGCAGGATATACACTACGGGGAGGGGAAATTTTATGGGCTACACAGATCACCCCCAATAAGAGTTATGGAGCTCCAAGGGGGTCATTTGCAAATAGAAACGCTCACACCGATTGAGTTACACATGTAGAGTTAGGATAGCCCACCAGAAGGTTAGTGGAAATTTTAACGGGTTACACCGCTTATCCTTACTAATGAGGTGGGGCACCAGAGAGGTCACTTAGAAATGGGAACTCTGTACACGCTCTCAGCGTTTGATTTAGAACTATCGAACTTGCTATGACAACTCTACTATGTAAGGGAGCGGTTTTTACGGGTTACATAACTGACTCACACAAACGGAGGTTGAGTCCCATAAGGATCGCTTATAATGGGCACCCTAATTAGTTTTCATACGTTTTTGTCAATAAAGATTCCCATTACTACTCCCTTCATGTTTGTTTTAGAGAGTTTGACTACCCCAAAAGTTTGAAACTATCCTTAAACATGAAAACTTCCTTTTCATAATCTTCCATACTAGCATAAATCAGAATCCATTTTTGAAGGCTCTTTTTTAAACCAGTCAACGACGAATACTTCTGCTACGAAATACTAGCATGTTACATACGGAATCTTAATACTTTATATAAAGAGTATAAAGTTTAATGGGTGTAACAATATATATATATATGTTGTGGGGACATATACACCCTTATAATCACTAAGATAGACATATCCATTAGCCATATAAGCAGCAATTATAGACCGCTCAATGAGAGCTATCAGGGTGTCGTACAGAGACTCTTCTTGTATCACTAACCCTGTTCTGGATATACATGTTCTTCGTATTCACCTTCCTGACTCCACTACAATATTATATATATATATATATATATATATATATCTTCGTATTTTTTTAAACAGAACTCACGCGTAAAAACTTCAACTCTCCAGCTGTACGAAATAGTCAATTCCTTAGTGTAAGTTACAACGCAAAATCTCAAAAGTGCAACGACGAAAAATACGACCAGTATTCGAAAAACTACTGCCAAAACAAGCAAATTCAGGTATGATAACTACCGTTCCCACAAAAATTTATAACCCAGGAAAAAGAGTTTTCTTTAAAGCATACGGAAAAAATACATCGTTTTGGGAACAGGGAACAATTGAAAAAAGAATAGGAAACACAACTTATATCGTTCTAGGCCTACCACCACTCACAAGAGAAACAAATCAAATGAGACGTCGTCGTAACGATGGAAAGACACACCTTAAGTCGAGGAAGAAGCTAGCGATACGTTATATGATATGTTCGATATCGAGCCTCCCCAATCAAACTTAGAACAGCGCCGATCGACAAGGAAGAAAAAGATTAATAAACCCCTTATCGATCCAAAAAAGAAATATTAACGTTTTTCCCCGGAAAAAAGCGTGGGAGGGGGGTGTTGTGGGGGACATACACACCCTTATAATCACTAAGATAGACATATCCATTAGCTATATAAGCAGCAAGTATAGACCGCTCAATGGGAGCTATCCGGATGTCGTACAAAGACGACTACCCACGGACTTACTAATCTTCCTGTATCACTAACCCTGTTCTGGATATAAAATGTTCTTCGTATTCTCATCAGTCGTCCTGTTTTCCTAGATGTCACCTTCCTGGCTTTACTACAATATATATATATATATATACATATATATATATATATATATATATATATATATACATACATATATACACACACACATCTCAACACTTTTTTTAAAATTTTGATATACGGTCTGTATTGACGTATTAGTATATCAAACGTGCCGGTGTATATTAGAAGTGTGCTTGTCTTTAAAAAGGTATAATCTTATATATAGGTGTGTCGCCTTTTGCGTGAGTGATTCCATACTAGTGGGTAATTGTTACGGCTTTACCTTATGTTTTGCAAAATAAACAAATAAAATAAAATACACACACTTTCCTGTCTTTTCTCTCCTACTTTCTCTCTGTCCTGGTGTAACCAAGTTTGATAACCTATTCCACAAATCCCAAATTCCTCAACATCAAATATCTAAAAAAAAAAAAAAAGAAAAAAAAAACGAATTAACCTAGAACCCCATCCTCCAATACTACCATGTCTCCTTCTCCAATATCAGGAGTCTACGATCTAACCTCCCAGAGGTTGAAATCCAATTACAGGAGACGAAACCGAATATATTCTTTCTAAGCGAAACTGGAATAGGGCCGACCACCTCCCTAGAAGAGTTCATAATTAAAGGATACTCTAAGTTAACATCTAAATCTGACCCCCAAGATCGCCATGGGCATGGTATATGTGTCTATATTAAAGATGGCTTCCCATGTGGCAGGGATATCTCAAGAGAAGACTCTAATTTACCTTATATTTGCTTCCGGGTTGCACTTGCTTACGCCACTGTATTTATAGTTGCCCTCTATCGCCCCCAGAACACGGAGTTACTATCTTTAAGGATATATCTGAGAAAATTGACCACATCCTGTCTGCTCATCCCTCGGCTAACATTCACAATTGCGGTGACTTCAATATCCATAATGTGAAATGGCTGACTTACTCAAATAAGACAGATTATGAGGCGAAGTTCTGTCATGATTTTGCCATTACCTATGACCTCCCTCATTGTTCGCGAGCCCACCCGTGTGCCCGATACTACCGGTCAGTACGCAAACCTTCTAGACCTTTTTCTCTCAACTTCCCCTGCGCTATGTTCATGTTCCGTTCTATCTGTTCTGGGATCCTGCGACCACTCTGTTGTATCAGTTATGATAAAAATGAAATGTAATAAATCTTCATACATACCTCTCCACCGTACTGTATACCGATACTCTATTGCTGACTGGGATAGCTTCCCTACATTTATATCTGATCTACCTCTCCATTCCGTGTTTAAAAAGGATGCGTCTTCTATAGTATCAGACCTGACCGAATGGTTAATTGTAGGAATAGACAGATTCCCACCATCCAAAAAACTCCAATAAAATCCTAACAGCCAGCCATGGTTCTCCCCTGAATGTCCGCCCAGAAATCACTTTTTCCATATCTACCAACGCAATAGATGCACTGAGACTAATGCTGCTTTCAGGACCGCCAGCAATAACTGTAAAAGAGTAATAAAAAATGCAAGAGAGCTGTATGCTCAATCCTTTAAATCCAAAGTAGCTGAGCAGCGGCTTGGTTCATACCAGTTTTGGCAAATAGCATATAGGATCCTGAACAGAAGCGTGCGTTCTCTCCCAACCATTATCAATTGACCGAAGATTATCTCGTTAGCATCAGACAAGGCCAAACTATTTGCCAAGAACATTGCAGAATATTCTACCCTATGCGACGAAGGCCATCAACTCCCCGTATTCCCTCCTATGACATACAACACACTAAGTAACATATACATATCTGTGCGTGAGGTTGCCAAGCTAATCAAGAAACGTGATTCCAGTAAAGCAACTGGCCCTGACGGTATTCCAGTTATAGTCTTAAAAAAGCTTCAACCAGAACTTGCCCCCATACTTGCAAAACTCTTTAAGCGTTGCCTTCATGAGAAGTGCTTTCCAACAACCTGGAAAACCTTATCAGTTTGCCCTGTATTTAAGAATTTAGGTGATAAGTCATCTCCCTCTCAGGACAGACCAATAAGTCTCCTGTGTGTCATGAGTAAGTTGCTGGAATCCATATTAAATAGAGAAGTAGTCAACCACCTCAGCAGAAATAACCTTCTTAGTGACACCCAATATGGTTTCCGTTCTGCTACATCTACAGCAGATGTGCTAACGGTTATATCTCATAGGATTAGCGAATCTCTCGAGAAAGGCTTTAATTCTAGGGCAATTGCTCTTGACATATCAAAGGCCTTCGATAAGATATGGCATAAGGGACTACTTCACAAGATTTCCAGCTACGGTATAACTGGAAATGTTTTCTCAATCATTGAATCATTTTTCTCTGATAGGCTCATAAGAGTAGTGGTTGATGGACAGAAATCAGAGGCCCACAGTATTAATGCTGGAGTCCCTCAGGGGTCCATCCTGGGCCCAACTCTCTTTCTGATCTACATCAATGATCTCCCAAAGCACATACTTAATTCATTCGGTGACATCTATACTGATGACACGACCATCTATCGCAACACATCAAAGGCCGTAAATGACAATGTTCTCCCTGATTCTCTCTTCTACGATCTTGAGCGCGTGGTACAATGGGGAAGAGGTGGCTGGTTACCTTTAATGCATCTAAAACCAAGCTCCTAACTTTACATCATAAACGCTCTGATCCCCATCTGGCATCAATTGAAATGGATGGCTCTCGTCTAGGAGAGGCGCCATGTTTTGATAAGCGTCTGGGTTTGACCTTTACTCCTGATCTGAAATGGAACACATACATAAAGTCTGTGGCCAAGGTCACTGAGAAAATTGTGTGATCCTTCTACCGCTCCAGAAGATATCTCACTACTGATGCAATTCTCTATCTATATAAAAGCCAAGTACGTCCAAGGATGCTGCCACATCTGGGCAGAAGTTGCTAAAAACAGTCTATTCTGCCTTGACAGAGTATAAAATAGACTTCGTGGCTTAGTGGTGGATGCCCTTTTGTCTTCCCTGCAACCTCTCTCCCACAGAAGAGACGTTGCGAGCCTGTCTTTGTTTTATTATTTTCATGAGAAGTGCTCGTCTGAGCTCCAATCTCTGGTCTCACCCTCGCCAATCTTTCTGGAAACAAACCCGTCTACCATTGTCAATAATTTTCCCCACTCTTTATCTGTGCCTAAATAGAAACGTAGATTCCATGAACAAAGCTTCTTTCTTAGAACTGCACACTTTTGGAACTTTCTGTCGCTTGCTTGTTTCCCTCCTGACTTCACCTCTGATGTCTTTAAGTCCAACATTCCTAATGAACCGCCCCCTTAAGTAAGGACACTTTATCAAATCTCCGATACTAACTATTACTACGATACTATCCCATTGATTACTGTACACACAATAACCCTTATCCTCGAGTGGCTTCTGGACCTTGATAAGTGGTGACCTCCATGTAAAAAATGTAAAAGTATAAGTACATATGTATAATTAACATAAATACAAAATGAACATTTAGTAACAGGCCACTAACCTCAGTAATCTTGTCGACGCTAAAATAAAAACACTTCTATGCGAAACTAAAATCAGACAACTTGTTAACAATAATATAACCTGATTTTCCAGGTCTGCGGAGCTCGGAATCGCCTTCCGGTTGTCTTTATTAATTCCTACATTTTAACTGTCCAGTCGTCTTCAGCTTATTCAGACATTTCGTCATGATCTAACGTCAGGATCCTGGATAAGGCATTAAACTATATTCGATGCTGAGGCCCCATCTTGCGAACTTTGGGGAGTGTGGAGCCGCCCTTTAATAGCCATTGCTCCTAGGTCACCTTTGACCCGGAGTGGTAGTACCTGTTCGGGCTCCAACTATGGGTTGAATAGAAACGAACTTGAAAAATATATATTCTATTTTTTTTTTCAAAATAACTGGATTCAGCATTAAGTAACCCGAAAAGGGTTGATATGCCGTAAAACAAAAACAACGAAGCCATCTAACGTCAGGCGGATCTCCCCTATAACTAACAACTCTACTCCCTAATTCGATTCCTGTTACTTTTATAATATATGTAACAACATGGATGCGCGTATGTATACGCATGAAAACTGATCACGTGGGTGACTTAACGACAAAGAAATAAAAGCGAGTCGGAGTTATTTTCTAGATCTTGTCTTAGACTCCCTTGCGACTGAAACTGCACATAATGTGTGTTGGTCCGTAGACAGCGTTACATTTATGTTTCTGCTTGTAATACTTATTTCTATATTGTAATTACGTCATCCGTAACATTTACCAAAAAAATCAACCTTTTGTGATTGCCTTCACTATTTGTCACACGATTTGACTTTTCATTGTTACAATCTATTTGCTTTTGCATTTAAACTAACTACGCACCCTACTTTCTTCCATCGCAAGGTACCAATCTACAACATTAATCCATCGTGGTATTAAACAACTAAGATACACCCTCTCTTGAAATTGACGGAACAAAAACATCCATTCACAAATTTCCATATGTTAATTCGTAGTTTCACGTTTTAATTTGTAGAGTAAAAAAAAAAAAAACGTTTGAAACCGGAAGGTTAATAAAAATACATGGGTATTAATAATATATTACTTGTTTATTTTGCTCATATTAACTTAAGTGCTGTATACATAAATAAAACAGAGCAAATAGCTTGACGATTTAATTGGGAAAAGTAAACACTTCTGTGTATCATACTTGCAATAAGTATAGTTTCATAGTAATATGCATATGATTATAAAGCGCACCTAGTGTTTACCTTTGCCATTTACTCCTCACATAGAATGGTTGGTGTTTTGGGAAGATAAAGTCGCAATGAATCCATCTACAGTATATTATTGGTTAAATTTTGACATCAATATTTTTAGCTCTTTATATCAAGTGGCTACATATCTTATCTGAGGAGACTCTCTCTCCCATCTCTCTAAGCACGTAGAATTTGAACTGTGGTCGTGATAAACATGTTTTAAAAAAGGTAACAAGAAAGATTAATAAAAAAAGACAGAAAAAACGTATACTTCGGTATCGACTGCGACAAAAAAAATTTTTTCATGAAAATAGTTCGATTACAAAGGGCTTCTCTCATTTAACTTATTCGTCTGGCAGTTTTATACTTGTAATAATTTCTCTACTGATCTCCTTATTAACTCCAACATAGACACTAAGTACTAGAGAAACAAAACAGAACTAAAGACGAAAACAAACATCGGAATTACTAAATAATACCAAGTGTAATTGCATGGACAGCTACAAAAATTTGCCGACTTTGGACAAATGAATTAAATGATCCTAATTATGATATAATAAAATTATTAATTTTTATGTAAATTATAAAATTATTAATTCCATCTACTAACTAACTAATGGATTAATTTTATTCAAACAATTTTCACTACATAAATATATGCAAATAATAGGGGGGAAACAAGTTCAATCCAGCGACTGACACCCTTTCTAACTCAACAATAAACAACAACATATGCAAATAATAAATAAAATATTTATCAATATTCAAATTTTATTTTTAGCTGCAATATTTTAAGTCTAAAAAATTCTTATTTTTTACTTTACTAGAATATCTTGTTCTTTACTTTTCCAGTTTGAATTTCTTGTCCTTTACTTTTCCAGGTTTAATAAAATCTTAAGAATATTACTTTTCATGCGCGTATTTTTTCATATAATCCATGATTTTTCCAGGCATTGCTATTGTATTAATATATAAATTTATAATATAAGTTCACATGTATTATTCGACTTATTTACTTCCGAAACTAGGCAAGCAGGTTCACTGCTGCTGAGGATAATATGGACAAGACACGATCTCACAACAGCAGCAGCTCTAAGAGTAATAGTTATAATAACTTGGAACCGGCGAATTATTAGCATATTAATAGTTCGATTTTTATCGGTTTTTAATTTTAAAAAAAAGCCATTACACGGGATTGAACCTAAACTCTTTCCAACAATCCCGGCTCTATACCCGTTACGATAACATATAACATTTTCAATTTAATTTCGAATCACATTAGTTGTTATGAAATGACTACATTTTTCATCAAATGTGATAACGAAAAATTTGAGTTCATTCAAAGAATATGTATATCATAGAATTTACTAATATTTTTAATCGATAAATTCACCATTTTTTGCTATAAAATCATAAGGAGAGTTAAAAAAATTAGTTATTAAAAAAAGTTCAGTTTTTTTAATTATTAAAAAAAAAACGATACACGGGATTGAACCTAAAATCTTTCCACCAACCCCCGGTACTCTAACTGTTATGCTAACATGTCATATTGGCAAAATATCAGTAAAAATTATTTATATACAAAAAAAGTTATGCAAAATAAAAAAATGTATGTACTTACTCTCCTGTTTGTGAACCCACATATTTTATTGTAACTTTTTTTCTACTGAACCAATTTTCGAAAATTTTTTTCAAAATGTAGCTAATGAGGTGTTCTATCCAACTATATAACCTGTTTGAAATTTGGTTGCGAACGGAATTAGTGGTGGGGGTTTGAATGTGTCTCGATTCATTCAATTTCGGACTTAAGCATATATTCAACCACTACCGTGGTTGAATGATTCATTAAATTAAATTTGTATATTTTGTTCAATTTCTTATTTTAGTTTTTAATAATTTTTTTATTTTAATTTGAGCTATTATATATTCATAACCTCATATGTTGAAAATAAAATTTTATTTACTTAATTACTACTATTTTATTTTTGCTTATCTATTTTTTGTTTAATTATTTTGAAAGTTCTTTTGTAATATTAACATTTTTACTGTTCAACTATTCTTTAATCAAGTATAAATCATTTCCAAACCGGTGACATTGTTTAGTACATTTTAAAAAATTTAACTTCAAATCCTAATTACTCTTGTATTTGTATTTAAAACTACACTAATGATATAATATATTATTTTAAATAAAGGATTATTTTAAAATATTTTATGATATAATTCATATTTTGCTTTTATTATTTACGGATTATTTATGTTATTATAGCACATTTCATATTCTCTTACCCTCCCATTTATCAATTTGAAATTTTAATATAAACTCATGTTTAAATGTTGCAGTTAGACAAACTGACATATAAATTTCAAGCTCCGTATGTCAATTTGACAGTTTAGTATATTTTAACCTACAAATTGGAAATAGAATTATAAACGTCTAATTAATGTAAAACTTATACTACCCTATTCCGTGTTCAAATTTAATCTCTAGATATATCTAATAAAAAGCAATGCTTTTATATCTATTTTTCTATTATCAAATTTGGTTTTTGTACTTGCATCAACGCACCAATCATAATACTTGCATATATCAACTAATTAAATGAGTATCTAAATCAACACTCGAGAATTTAATTCTATTTTTACTTTATTGTATTATGATCATTAATTATTGTCAGTAAAACACAACTACTAATATTCATATACTCTCCATTTAGTTCCTATTTTATTTGTAACTAGCCTTGATGCCCGGCATTGTCCGGTTGGTTTATGGGAGATGTTGAACAAAAAAATTAAAAAAATAAAATTAAAAAGTGGTAATAGGCAGATAGGCAGGCAGGCAGGCTCAAACACGTACCGCATAGGAGGAAAAGAACGTGGGGAAAAAGTGACATATTTACCTTGCGTCCATCCCCAAACAGGAAGTGGCGAAGGATAAAATTAAGGCTAGTCAATTGAAAAAAGGGGATAACTTTTGAAAATATCGGCGAAAAAAGCGACCCCTACTTGTAGAAAAGTGCCCTGTCGAGGGAAAAAGAATTAATGTTTTAAGCCAATTTTTCGATATTTGTCGTTCAAAAGGTCATGCTTCAAAACGATACAGATCTCTTGAAAATCCGTCGCTTCTGTTGAAAGTTTAGGCAAACATATATACATACATTTAAACGGACAGATGATATCTTTATTATAGATTATAAGTATTTTATTTGTAACTAATACTTAATAGTTCTAAATATTGCAATTATGCAAATTGTTAGAATATTTCAAGTTCCATGATTTTTATTCCATATGTTAATTTAATATTTACATATAATTATTACCTCTTAGTTGTCAGTTTTAAATAAAATACTACATTATGTAAAATATATCATCATATTTTCTTTTATAATCCATTCTAAATATATATATCTGATTATAACTAACGTTAATACTTGCTATCATTATATTGTTACATTTGGTTTGTTTATTTGGTGTATTGTGATTTACGATTTCCATTTCATTATACATTATTTACTTATATTTTATTTAACATATTTATCTCTTTAAAGTAAGATGTTTAAGTATCTATACTTTAAGTTATTTTAACCTAATCTATGCTTCCAATTAGGTTTTAGTCGAGAGACGATATATTTAGATATATGTAAACAGTTTTGAATTATTTCCTGCTGTTTAGTAGGCTTTTTTCATGTATAATTATATGGTATGGTTCTTGATTGCAAAGGAAAGTATTTACTATTACTTCCTAGTATCGACCATTCAATTTGTATTCAAATTTATTCTTTCTTAATGTCCTTATCCAGTGTGCTAATGATGTTTTCTTATTATTATTAACTATAAGTATTTTATAAGATTATATATGGTTATTTCATCTATATTTAAGTCTGTATTCATTAGCATATAATGTATGTTCTGGTTTTTCTATTACTTCACATTTATATATTACTATCAGGGAGACCAGACATTGCCCGGGATTGAATGATGATCAACGAATATTTCACGCTCCTATATTTCTCTTGTACTCGAATTCCGTGAAATCGCCTGGGAGAAAGCTTCACCTGCCTCCATGCGGTAACTTAGTCCAAAATATGTTATTCTACATTGCACTCTAGAGAACATACTGTTTCTTTTATAAAATTATTTTATATAAACCAGTTAACAAAAAAAAAGAAATTTACGTGCTGAGTTTGAACCTACAAACAACGTCATGCAAAAAATAGAAAACACGTCAATTTTAAATCTTATAAAATTCTTTGCAGTTAATAAAAATTATTTGCGTAGAAGTTTGAACCTGCAGATCACGCCACGCAAAAAGAAAAACATGCTATCGACTTATCTACAGTAGAATTTTCACGGCCGGTTGTTCTATCATTGTTACTAAGTGACGACATAAATAATGGCTTTACTGATGATAGACAAAATTAAAATAACGGTTTCGATTATCGATAATTACCAAGGGTATTCCGAGACAACACTTAATAAAGATCACTCCCAGACTTATACACTGAAGTTCTGTAAATTTAAAAAAAAATATGTTCAGCCGTCTCGGAATATATAAGGAACAAACTCGCACACACAGAAACAAAGTTGCATTGTAATTGTAGAGACATTACAAACGAGTCATTTACCTTCTAACGGACATTCCTCAATACTTCTACAATTGCAAAGAGATTCTCTTTGTTTTGATCAGTTAATTAAGATATTTGTCTATTTCTGCATTGTTAAATAATATATTTGTCTATTTCTGCATTGTTAAATAATATATTTGTCTATTTCTGCATTGTTAAATAATATATTTGTCTATTTCTGCATTGTTAAATAATATATTTGTCTATTTCTGCATTGTTTTCCCTAAGTTAATGATTGTAGCAAAAGATAATTTAACATTATTTCGGTGTATAATTTTTCCTAGATTAGTTTTATTTGGGAAATTTGTCAATAATTTGAAAAAAAAACCTTTAGAAAATTATTTTTTATATGTGCGCTCCAAGGCGGATTAAATCAAATGCAATTTCTACATCGATTATATTTTATTTTTATTTTATTTACGTTATTATTTTGAGATATTTTGATTTTGTTTTCTTCAAAATCATTTTAGAAGTTTTATTTTTAATACTATTTTTGCAATTACATTTACCCATTGCCATATTGTATAAAATAACATGGTTTCGGTTTTGTTTCCTTCCCCTCAATATCATATTTACATCTTCTATATACTTTATTTAACCTCTATATCTTGATCTATCTACTGCTTCATTATAGTATTCTTTCTTGCTATTATAGAAATGTCCATTATGCGATAATCCGCATATTCTTTTCGACATGCTGGGTATAACTGATTTCTTCCTTGAGATTTGATTAGGTTTATAGTATTGTTCATACTATTATTAAGTTAAGGATGACATTATATATACATATATATATATATATATATATATATATATATATATATATATATATTATATATATATTATGCACGAGGTGCCGCCAATATGATACTAGACTTTTTGTGTGCAGGCGTTTAAAATGTTGTAAATTCAATATGTTATTGCAGTACATGTGATGAGGTGGTTGACACATTTTTATGATTTAATGTTCAAATGAACAGATACAGCAGGAATAGGAATACACATTACTGATGAATTTTAAACATGCAATTTTGACATACGGGTAATTTAAAAGAACGAAATGCAATAAAAACCTATTTCAAATTCAAGAAAAACGACACAGAAACGTATGGAATGCTTCAGACGGCTTTTGGACCATGTTGCATAAATAACACCCGTTTTTAAGTAGCATAAATTCAAGGAAGGCAAAGAGTTTGGGAGGGATGATAGGAGTTGTGGGAAAATTAAAGAAGTTGTTGATTGGCCAAATAAAAAATTTCATAAATAAAAACCGTCGTTTGTCTAAAAAGACAATAAATGCAGTTTTATGTCCATGTGGAAACTGTACACACAATTATTCATGAAGAAATAAAGATGTAGTAGATTTTCACGAAGTTTATCCTAAGAGTGTTCGGAAAAGATCACAGGGTACTTCCCTAAGCTCAAGGAAAATCTTAGATGCTGTCATTAAGAGAGAATTAAGGAGATGAGAAATTCCGAGACGAGAGTCTTTATCACGCTTATACAAGAGTATTTTCAGGGGTCTTCCAGAAGTTTTCGGAACCGTACAACAAGTGCATTGCAGCCAGAGGAGATTACTTTGAAGGGCACTATAGTTTTATTTAATGAACGTAATGACATATAAGATGGCTCTTCAGTCTTAGACAGACTATGGATACTCACGAAGGGTTGCTTCCGCGTGAAATTTTTGTGAGACGATATTGTTAAATACCTGTGGCAAGTGAAGTACAGGACGACTTAAAATAAATGAAAATAAATGCTGAGATAAACGGAGAGATCATACATCGCCTAGAATTCCAAAACGGTCACCCATCTGATACTAACCAGGCTCAACGTTGCTTAACTTCGGTGATCTGACGAGAATCAGTGTGTCATCGCAATTATGCTGTATTACATATATATATATATATATATATATATATATATATATATATATATACTAGCAAAAGTACCCGTCGTTGACTGGGTTAAAAATCAGCCTACAGAAAATGATTTATGAATGTATGATGGGTTATGAAAAGGAAGGGGTGTAATGAGACCTTCGAATTTCGGGGTATCAAAACCAAAGAAAAATATGATGAAAGTAAAAATAAAATAGATAACCCCCATAATTTATTATACCATACCTGAATTCACACTGAAACACTTATCACAATATTCTGTGGATCTATATTAAAAAAAAACCTTGTTAAACTTTGTGACATATTTCCATTTTATGGAGGTCAGGCGCGAACGAACACCTCATAATTTTATTATACCATATTTCTTCAAACTGAAACATAATTATCAAAGTATACTTACGCAGATAGATATGAAAAGTCTTTATTAAAGTTTGTGCCTATTTCCATTCCATGGAGGCCAGGCGCGAACGCAGACCCCACAGTTTTATTATACCATTCCTATTTAAGTTAAAACATACTTATCAAAGTATTCTTATGTACAGCTATATCAAAAACACTTGTAAACCTTTTTTTTAATTTTTAAATGTTTTTATTTCCATAATTTGTGGACCAGGCGCGAAGAGAGACCCCACAATTTTAATGAACCACTGTTCTGCCAGATCAAAGATACCGATTCCTGTGTCTCGATACATCTATCATTATATGTAATCAATTTTTTAAAATAGTCAACCATATAGGAGCTTATTCGTCACCAGACGCACACACAGACATTCAGTTTTATATTATAGATATATATTCACACACGCACACACAGAATAAACCTTATAAGAAATTACTATATCGAAACAAAAAAAAAAATTAAATCTAGGCTATATAACGATGGAACTTCATTTCAAAATAGAATGCATAAAAAGTATGCCATTATCGACCTAATTGCCTCTATTTTTATTTACTAATCCATGTGGCGGTTGAGCGTCCGTCTATTGCCGGAGATTATCAATCTTTATGAGCGAATACTAGACGAATAGAGAAAACTGTCCCATGTGAACTCTAATTTTATATAGCAGCCATTATATTTTCCAAGTGCGCTAAATTTGTTTTCAGACAAGCTGCGTACAGCATTACGATTATCCGTTTATTTTTACTTTTAGAGTTTATTCATGCATTTGTCATATATATATATATATATATATATATATATAATTTAATATAATATATATAATATATATATAATATAATATAATATATATATAATATAATATATATATATATTATATATATATAATATAATATATATAATATAATATATATATAATATATAATATATATATATTATATATATATAATATAATATATATATAATATATAATATATATATATAATATATAATATATATATATAATATAATATATATATAATATATAATATATATATATAATATAATATATATATATTATATAATATATATATATAATATAATATATATATATAATATAATATATATATATAATATAATATATATATAATATATAATATATATATATAATATAATATATATATATTATATATATATAATATAATATATATAATATATATATAATATATATATAATATATATATAACATATAATATATATATAATATATATATAACATATATATATAACATATAATACGCGCACACACATATATAAACACGCACACATATACTAGCTTATCCGTGTCCCGGCGTTGCCCAGAAAGTAATTATGAAAGACGAGATCTCACTGCCGAAGCCCAACAGAAATACAAAAATACATGGCAATGATGTTAGCAATATTTATACGAAATCAAATATAAAAGTTTAATACGACTACAGTAACTAATATTGATAATAGTAAAAATAAGAAAATAATAATAATGTTAATGATCAGCGCAATACTGAGAAGACTATAATGATAGTACTGATAGCACAACACTAAGGAAAATATTTTTAAAAAAATCATAAGTTGTTAGTGATACTGACAATATTAAAAATGATACAATAGAAGACAAAATATAAAAAATACGACTGATAATAATACTGATGCTCATGCTGATTATTATGGTGACGTGTAACGGAATAGGAGTTAACTGAAAACAGCGATCGGGCAAAGTATGTTCGCGATATTAACTATTTCCTGTTTGGGTGGATTAAACCTTGTGTTATGATTGTTAGGCGAAGCTGCTCGTGTAGGGGAACGATTCTGCAATTTACTTTCCGTTTTAATATAATGGTATTCAAAAAGCCTTTCTTATCATGGCAGAGTGTAGGCCGTATACGATATCTCTGCATTAATTTGTTAAATAAATGTACAGGAGAAAATGAATGAAGCTGAATGTTGTATGGCACGAATCTTGGTAAATAATGCAATGATATGTTTTTATAAAAATGTTAGATGAAAATAAATAATTCTGCAGAGATAACTAATAAAATGATTAAGACCTAATAGTGTGTTATAAATTAAAATAAATATAGAAATTATGTAAAAAAATGCACTGTCTTCGATATGTAATTAAATTGTGACGTGAAACAGAACTAAAAATATAAGCGCGAACATTGTTTTTTTTTTTTTAAATAAAAATGCCGTTTCTACGGGGGTTGTAAACGTTTAGCGTCCTAAATTCAAGTGTACAAATTCTATAAGTCTATAAAATTATTTAATGTATATATAAATAAGTTTAATTTTAAATGTAAACAATATCTGCGTTCATATTGTAAATATGAACAGATAAAGAAAAGATAATGAATTTTTAATAAAACAATTTCTACTTTGCGGCATGTGTACGCGTTTATCCTCCTTAAATTAAGGTTTACAAAGTACTTTATGAATGACGGCATTGTTTTTATGACAGCGACTAAGGTTCATTTACGCAAAATAAGATCACCATGTTTGTTTGTGGTTGAAACTTTGTAAAAAGGATTGTTAGTGCAAATGAGATTTCTATTGTGTTTTGTTGCAGTTCGTTTAGAAAATGAGCACAATAATAACTTTGCTTTTTTGTGATATCACAAAAGATATTTTAAAAGATAATGTGTAAAAATCAACTTACGTCTGTGTAAAAAATGTTTTGTTGCGATATGATGTTTTCTTATCGAAGCGAGATAGACGAACACCATCTGAAAATTAATTTAAAAAAAAAAGAAACTTTTCATAAAATCATTGTTTTAAACAGTGGAACGAAGGTGAACAACTAATCAAATTGATAGAAGCACAGAAAACCAAAAGTCAAGGGAGCGTTAGGTATTGCCACGTTGAACATGTAACAAATGACTTGAAAAAACAATTTGACAAAAAAAAAAAAAAATTATCACGGATACGTATACGAACAGCATTCTATGAAATATTTGGTAACAGTGTAAACTGGGTAGGAAGATTACCTACCAATGAGTGAGAAAGTATCTTGCTTCTACTTGTAAGTATATTTTTGGAGAGTCTTTCTCCTTCGAATTTTTGTAGAAATTCAGCATATTGAATAAACTCGATTGATAATAACCGGAAAACATGTATTAGCTACTGCCAATTAGCATGACCAGTTTAGAATAATGTGTAGCCCCAACGTTTCTTTTCATATATCTTTTTATAGATGAGAATCATGTTTTATGAGGTTTATATATATATATATATATATATATATATATATATATATATTCGCAGTAACAAAACCCTTCAATGACACTAGACTAGCAACCATCCTGAACTAGCGTTTGAATTTACAACCATCAGCCGGCAGATTTACCCATCACCAATGGGGGCGATGGTCGACAACAACCTCCTCAAATGTCTATTTATATCAATATTTGACTACATACAAAAATGTAAAAAGACGAAATCACAGATTTTAACATATACAAACGCAACACACAAACATTCATCCGTACAAAAACGTACGCACTAATACACATGCATCAAAAAGGAAAAAAAATCGTAACAATATTCAACAAATATACTTAACACCTCGCATCCACCAAATGGACTTAACACTAACAAAATGAACTCTTACCCTATTCCACTGCAGACATCAAGTCTCATATTGGCATTTCTCTCAAAAGCACAATCGTGCTGATATAACTTACTCCAGAATAAGAATTCAACAAAGCAAAAGGTTTAGTATACACCCACATATGCATACATACATATATAAACATATATACACATATATGCATGCATACATATGCATACAAATATATGCACATACATACACATATCCATATATACAGGGTGACCCCTCCAAAAAACGGGCCCAACTCTAATTGGGCCCCGTTTCTTTGTGTTTTGTCCGAATGAAATGACTGATTATAACTAGTTTATTATATTCAAAACATAACATCAAACCATTAGGGTATTTGGCCTTTTTTCTCCGCTGACTGTAAAATGTTCCGAAAAACAATTGAATGTCCTGTTTTTTTTTTGTGGTCACCCTGTATACATACATACATATTCATACATATATATACACATACATTCACACACACACATATATATACACACATATATACATACACATATACACACATATATACATATACATATAATCTGAAACGTTTTACTTGTAGAAAAGTATTTATTATCCAAATAATTAAATGCAAAAAATTATTGTTATCACCTTTATATTACCATGAAAAACGTCCAATGTTATTTTAATCAATAAGGCAACGTATTTTGAAATAATCTACGTATAGATACGGCCGAAGGATTAAAAGGCAGTTATTTTTATTTCTTATTTACATAATTATTATGTAACAGTTAATAATATATTTATTTGTAATGTTATTTCTGTCCCGAATTAAGCGGACATCATTCGCTAAAAAGAACGATATCGTCGAGGTCTAAGCGAGAAAAGAAAAGAGGCATGATAGACTCGATGGCTCACTTGCTCTTATCTGCGACGCCACATTTTAAACGGTTTATATAGTCAATGGTTGTATCTGACATTGTAGATGCAACTGTTCGCATGTATTTAATATTCCGGTGGTGCTGGTGGATTACTTCTCGTCTGTTTGCAGTTAAAGTTTATATATATATATATATATATATATATATATATATATATATAGATATATATATATATACACACACACACACACACACACACGGATGTATTTTTTGCATATGTTTTCTATAGTCCTGTATTGTAATGTTTTTTTTTTTTAAATCAGAAGGTCGAAATTTATTAAGCTACCACAATTTTGCTAAATTTATAGATATATTTTATTAATTTTTATTTATTGCGGACTGTTATCCTCATCTTTTCCTAGTTATTTCACAACAATTCGGCCAACTATTCCTCTGGTATTCGTCAGGTGGTAACCGAGACGGGATAAGAACTCTGAATCTCCTGACTGCATCCACTGCAATTACTGCCTTCGTATAATCATGAATTCCAATTAAATAATATATACTGTTCGGTACCGACCCGACCATGGAAGATCAGATAATAAATACACGTGAATTTATAAGAAAAACAAATCAACCTTTACCGCCCTTCAGGACCCGTGGCGCAGTTGATAGAGACGTTGAATGTCTACTGTTCCAGGTGAGAATTGTCTGAAGATAGCGGTTTTAATCCTACCCAAAGCCGGTCAGAGGTGTACTTGGCCAAAAACGTGGTGAGACGACAACAACTACGGAAGGCAGTAATTGTAGCGGATGCAGTCAGTAGATTCAGAGTTCTTATCCCGACGAAGTTACCACCTGACGAAGGGCAGAGGAATAGTTGGCCGAAACGTCGTGAAACAACTAAGATAAAAAAAAGATGAGGATAATAGTCGGCAATAAATAAAAAATAAATAATACTCATCTCAATAATGAATTCCAATTAAATAATATATAATATTTTATTCATCATCATTTTTTTTCTAAAACAATTTTGGCACATTTATAGATTTATTTTTTTATGAGAGGGATTTCCTCCGTTGTCTCATAAAATCAGAAAGTTGTCCAAGAGAAAATGCATAAGAAACTCACGTCGAATCCATCACTAGTTCTGTTTTTTTATGATTTTCCTTGAAACGCCATCTTGTTTTTGTTTTTTTTTTATTAAGAAAAGGTACCAAAAATACACTATTCTGGCTAATAGAATTCCCTAAGATTTAATTTTGTTTACGGGTTAATAAGCATTTTTTTATACAAAATACTTCCGTCAGTTATAAATAATTATTATATACGGTCTATAAATTAGAATTAAAACAGATTTTATTTTAAACTTATAGACGGAAATAATTGGTTTGAACAAATGTTTAAACCGATTTTTTTATTTTTATGTGCATACAAAATAAAAATCTTTATATACTAAAATATTACAAAAGAATTAGATTAAAAAAAGTAAATAAAACAGTCACACGCTGACAATACATGTGCATTCCTAAAATGAGACACTTAGGCAATTGAGAATGTTTACATTGAATTTACTTTCAACATGTACCGAATGATAGTCTACACCACAGCGTTTCGATCCCTTCTTAAACTGGCTTATATAGACCCATTGGAGAGCCTTGATACAGCGAAATTTTCTGTGGATTAAACATTGTATATGTAAAAAAAAGGTGCTTAGTTTTAGTCAACAGCTGTAAACATAATTATGTTAGAGTTTTGTGGATGAGATAATAGACAGGGTCGATATGATCGTCATCGTCTCGTCATAATGGCGAACTGATTCTCCTGTCACGTGAAATGAGTTCCCTTAAATTATTATTGACAGATTTTGATTCCCACCTGTCTAAATAATAATTAAAAAAAAAAACTATCGATTTATTTACTACGCACATCTTTCCTGCTAAATCCAGAAATCCAAACATTTATTAACTTCTTAATTTGCACATTAATTTTATTCTTTTCTTAGATATTTATTATATTCAACTCTCACCCGTCTATATCCTTGTTGAAAATTCAACAAACTCGTGCCTCGTCACTTGGCTTATATTCATTGAAACTTATCTACAGATTCAAAATTAACAGTGTTTTGATACAATCTAAGACGTCAACAGAAAGCAATTTTCCCTTTCAAATTTTTTTTAGTTATTTTTGCTTTTGTAATGCTATCTGAGAGCGAGAGAAAGAGAGAGAGAGAGAGAGAGAGAGAGAGAAAATTTGCCATTCTCGCATTCGTCTACAGGAAAATTATCCTGAAACATTATATTGTCTGACAAAACGGATTTCCCACTCAATTGTTACAGTATTTTTTCTGCTTATTAGTATACGATTTTACATCTGTCGATCAGATAACAGTCTTATTTGACAAGTGGTTTGTAAAACGTGTACAGATTCTATCACTGCCTTCATTCTAGTATCATAAAAAAATTAGAAGCACGAATAATTGTATTGAAATGGAATGTAATTTCTTTTACTTCAACTATCGATTTCAATTGCTACAGTATAGGACGCTAACAAATCAGTCGTAGACGACAAAACAACCATTAGTGAATGACTGCATTATAATTACATGCATTATAATATATTACAATGATTTTATAATCAACTAGTTTTCAAATTGCAGACATGTGTTCTCTTCAGTGTACGTTAATAATTATTCCTATGTTGGAGATTCGAACCCGGTCACTCTTGAGTTCCTAGGCTGGTATTATACCCCCAGGATATCGAAAATTTATAAAAGAAGTGGGTGAAATTAAGAGGTGATAAATACCTTTAGTTCAACTTAAATTTAACCTCAGTTTTCAGAAATTAAACAATACGATTTCATGGAACAAAGCCACAGATGTAGCAGCAATTGAATATCACGTATGTAAATGACCAATTCGTTGCGCGAGGCGACGCGACAGCGGAGAAAGAGGAAGAAAAACCGATTTTATGGAATCTATTTGGCAGCGATAGCGACTGAAAAGCATATGCTGGCACGACAGACTAGGAAAGAGGCGCAGAGGCGGCAAATTTCTGTTAATCATATGGCAGGCATGAAGAACTTTAAAAAACGAGATGCGAGCGTGGTTGTGAAAGTACCATTAATAAATACCTTTTGTTAAAGTTAAAAACAAAATGTAATTTTCTTTCCTTACCTCCTTTCTAATTGTCTTTGTGTACAACGTGTTGGGTCCGACTGAAAATGTAACGGTCACATTATTTTCTGTCGTGACCAGTTTTTCGTAAAAAGATTACTCAAAATAAAGTTTACCAAACGGAGAGAATACAGGCGCAAAGAAAGAAAGTAATAATAAACTAAGACGAGATGGAAAACAGAAAAAAGAATTGAACCGTTCGTTTTTTTTTCTGCTTCACTTTAAAATTATTTCTCCTGTGTTGTCGGTCAGATTTTATTTGCGCAAGAGACTATAAATAGGAACATAGTAATATATATATATATATATATATATATATATATATATATATATATATATATATTATATATATATATCGGTGATAAGTGAATAACGTATGCACTAAAATGAACCAGGAATAGTTCCTTACTGAAGTAGTGTCAGGTTTGTCTAATAAATTCATGGAAGTTCGTGATGTGGCTGCTTCGGTGCACACCAGTCGAAACTTTAACAACGCGAGTTCCATGGGTGATATAGTCGGACACACGCATGAAGGTTGGGCAAGTACCCTGAAAATCTTCATTTTGTTCGCAGGGTCGTCTGAACAGGATAAGTGCCGACTCTCCCTATTTACAAAAAGGGTTTCGTGGGGACATTAGTTCACCGTCAATATTATCTTTAATGCCAAAGACAAAAATGCTAGTATTATGAATGGTTATACAATATTTTAGGGGAAAAGGTTTCATACGTATTTGACGTATCAAATAGCTTATTCAATTTTAAATAGGAATTTAGAATTGAACATTTAGAAATAGACATTAATATTCTTGTAATTTTATATTTGGGCTGTTCAAGTGAGGTTGACTTCTAGCTGAGAATACTAAATATCCTCAGATTTTTATATATATATTACTAAAGTTAAACAATTTTTTTAAAGTCTAATTCTTAGCACGGGCTATGCTGGGTGACTTACAAAAATAAAAATATGAATGTTTAAACCGTATCTGGTGCTTTCAGTTTTCGGTTACTTTGATTCTCAAATCTAATACCGAACATAGAAATATTACTCTTTAAAATAATCATTGAATTTTTGGACAAATGGCAAGCTAAATGCTTAGCCGTCAAGTGAGACACTTGACGTTAACTGAACATTATTCTTTAATCCTAAAATTGATTCCTTTTATAAGCATAATTCACATAATTTACATGGCCACTGTGGCAGAAACACGACTGTCCACTAAAATTATAAGATACTAACAATCTTCGAATACAGAAATAGAGAATATGGATTACGTAGGAATTTGTTCTTAAGCGACACAATCGTTGCCGAGAGAATTCTGATAATGAATTAGATTTTCCGATGATGGAACGTCACTTAGCCATAAAAGATGGAAGGTATGTGCAAATTAGTGAAGGGGGTTCTGAAGGTTCGGTTTACAAACAAAATAGGTTATTGAGAATTAAAATATTAAGTGTCCGTATTGGATGGAGGACTGCCGAATATAAATAATAAATATTAGCCCCCAGCATCGCGAGGCAGTATGGAATGTAACAAAACAGGATAATGCAATGATTGTTGCATAATATATTGATATATTGTCGGGAGCGCAGATAATGCCTCTCCCTTTGCGTTAGGTGTCAACCGTAACCATCTCCCCACAACTGGTTGAGCAACTAAGAAACAAATAGGTCATAGGACTACGCAAAATGTTAAGCTGACTAATTTGGTCAATAATTTTGAAGAGGAAGTTTTAATCAAAGGAAAACTAAAACAGTCGGCGTGAAAATCTATCAAACGTCCACAAGGAGTGAAATATTAATGTTATGACTGATATGGTGGGTAAGAAAGAACCGAAGGTTGTGCAGGCAAATGAGAAAAGAATATATAAATAAAAACTCACACGAGCGAAAGTAAAGCCCCAAATGTAAGTAACTGGAATGCAATTAACAGTAAAACTTGGTATAGATACTGTTGAAATAAATAACTGACTTTATTACTAAACTACCCCGTTTAAGTCCAGGAGAGATACCGACGCGATACCAGCATCAAATACTATTCAACGGAACTCTTAATGGATATTGCCTAGATTTAACTGGTTTTGTTAATTGTTAAAATTCAAAACGTTTATCTTGATCAACAAAACTGAAACATTACGGTTCTAATTAAGTAATTTCTGACGGCACAAGGAACTACGTTCTCGCTATTTAAACAGTTAGCTTAGTTTTCCCTATTTCAATCAATTAAATTGAAACTCCATTATTTACAAAATTTAAAAAAGTTAACTAAAAATAAACAAACTGAAATTTCTACGGGGAAAAGAGGAAAAAAAGGTAAAATGAAAAGATCGGTCAAACTATACACGAAGTCATTAATTGGATTTATGGTTTTTATTCGAACTTTTGATTTTGGTTTTGCTTTAAATCGGTGCAAATCCTTAATTCTTATAATTTTTGGCATGGAAAATTATGTAACGAAGCCAGGGCCACGTATGTAGCAACAGTGGCAACTCACATATGAAAATGAACAAGTAGGTGCGCTATGTAATGCCACAGGAAGAGAAAAGAAAAGAAAAGAAAAGCAAAGAATGTTTTTTTGGAACCACGTGGATGGCCACAGCGATTTGGAAGCACATATAAGCGCGAAAGGAACTTTTAAATAAAGATGCAATCTGAACTTTAAATAGAAAATGGTCGGACGACCGTGTGCCCTGAGGTGGGCTGCAGATATAGCAGCTGGTTGTTGAGGCGAACTGGGAAACGGGTAATTGACCAGAGAGAAACGCAGAAATGCACTCATATTGTTGGTTTGGAAAATTGCGTGTTTCTGGTTTAGTGATAAAACGACCGTTAATAAATGCCTGTTGTTTCAACTGGAATAAAGGCTAGAGTCGAATTTCTTTCCTTTGTTTCTTCCTGCATACAACGTGCTGGGTCCGAGTAAATATGTAATGGTCACATTACATATACATTATTTGGATAAGCTAGAAAGGCTGTAGTACGTTACATTTAAAACTAACACTTTATTCCCACGAGATATATAAATATTCATGTGTTCCATTAACTTTTATTTTCCAAACGTTGAGTTAATGAAGAAACAGAATATTAATTTTACTTGTTGATTTATTTATTGCGGACTATTATACTCATCTTTCTTAGTTGTTATTTCACGACGTTTCGACCAACTATTCCTCTGGCCTTCGTCAGCTGGTACTGACGAAGGCCAGATGAATAGTTGGTCGAAACGTCGTGAAATAACAACCAAGAAAGATGAGGATAATAGTGCGCAATAAATAATACTAACCTCAATTAATTCCAATCAAATAATATATATTAATTTTACTCTCCTCAATATGGCAATTAACCGTGTTATATATATATTTTGTGTTCTTTTGATTTTACAGATTCCTGAGTAAGAATTCGTCTAACCTGATGGGGTAATCAGCTTGGTGTAGTTACTCGGAAAAGGTGCACCGTGCCTCGTATGAGCCAGTGTGGTGTAGCCATATCGAAGTGATATATTTCGAATACTACTTTATTTGGAATAGGCAGGGTTTACTTCTAGGGGCAAGTATCCTCAGGCCAGGTTGTCCTGACAAACCCTTATACAGAGATACCTTAGACACTCGAGGATAGTGTTTGTATGAAAAGAAATCAAGTATATGTGTCTTCAATAAATACACACAAACGTACGTGCGTATAGACACGTGCATATATATATATATATATATATATATATATAGTTTCTCATATCATCTGTACTCACAAACGCAATTGTTCCATTAGTCACGTGCTCAGACACATATATACGCACACACATGCGTTTATGTGTCCATTCTGACAGTGAGAACGTTAAATCAATAACTGTCACACGCGATCTAATTTGTTTTTCTTTGTGGGGAATCTTTGCCAAAATATTTCCCTTGGGGCAAAGATTAAAACCTTACCAACACAGGCGTGTGTTGCGTATAGGAAGCGGTTACACTCATCTCACACACTATCACAGCTAAATGTATGCCTGTTCGACTAAATTAAATAATTTTATGCGGAATTTCTGTGCATGGACTATGGTTGCCACATCTGAACTGCCGTGCGTACATTTTACGTGTTATACAGGGTGCAAAAAATATTTGTAAAGTAATACATTCTATATCATCTGCTTAACTCGAACCCCTGTCGCATCACAAGTTCTTTAACGGAATGTGCTCTGATGGATTTCTTGCATTTGTACTTCCTCAACGCGAATGTATCTTACCCACTTGACAGCAGGGAATTCACTGTAGAAATTCTTAGATGCCAAAGAATTGTCTGCGCTAATAGCTTATTTTTGGGACTGATTACCTTTGGAATTCTCGTCATTTTATTGTCTGTACTTTACTTTCTCATGTTGCCGAAGAGATGCTGCGAGTCAATAATTATTTTCATGGTAAGTGCTCGACTGAGTATCCATCTATGCTTCCCTTGTAGAACATTTGCTGTAGATACTCATCTAATTGCCGCAACTGTTTTATCACTGTTTTCTCGCCGTCCATCTGACATTCATTAATTTTTATTCTCGAGTAGCCTTTGAACAGTGATCTTCTAGTAAAAACTATGTTTGCACACTATTTATTTTAACGCATTTCACGTCTTGGAAGCTCCAGTTATCTAAAAATCAGGCTGCTCTTCAGTAAAAGATTCAGTAAACAAAAGGAACGATATGAGCCCATTATTCGCTACATTTCACTAGCAACTTCTTGTCTGTGATACATATTTCCGTACACGTAACTTTAATTAGATTTTTAGCAAGGAATTCCATTCACAACTCAATTTTAATCTCACGTGAATTTCTTTTTACTAGGGGTTACTACATATTAAGGCCTGAAAGACTCGAGGATAATGGTTAATGAGTGCAAGGTGGGTAACGTTGTGATTTGTGGTAATGATGGAAATTGGGAATTATTAAAACGTCCGTTCTTTGGTTTTATCTATCTATATAATTGTAAAAGTCATGACCTTGTAACGGGGGGTGTAACCCAACATCCGGTTTACGACTTTCGGTTGCGCATGCGTACATAAACATAAACCCATAACAGCGTAAACCAATAAACAAAAATCACTGGACTGGTTTCGTCCGAACAAAGGGGCGTCCTTAGAAAAGCGAATATCTTCAATTTATTGAATTAAAAACTTCAAGATATGGGAATCAATACAAAACGTGATTACAAATAATACGTATAATCATTGACCCGTTTCATATATACGATATATATTATACTAAATAATCAATTCGACAATAAAATGTATTGTTTTACTCTGTACATTCTCAGCGTCCCAAATTTTTTTCGCGTTTAAATTATCCAATTAAACAATACTTTCTGCATTTTTTTGCATCGTTCATTTCCGTATTACGTTTAAGTTATTTTAACGTAATTCTCTTACAAATAAATCTACTTTAACCCTTTGACAACCGTAAGAGCATTTTATATCGTATAAACTCCACCGCCTTTCTTTTTTTTTTTAATTTATTCCACATTTTTATTACATCTTAAAAACATTCATAAATTTTCTTCTACAGCAGCAACATAAATGAATAACCCCGAAAATGTTTTTTTAATTGCGTTACAAATAAATAATCAACGCGACAATAAAATGTATTGTTTTACTGTGTACGTTTTCAGCGTCCAAAGTATTTTTTTTCGCGTTTAAATTAAAATATCTATCAAAATTTGAATTTAATTTTTAAGTATTATGGTATCATTTATCTATAAGTATAACAAACCACTTATAATTCAATGGCTGTAAGTTTTGTTTTCCAAAATAAACAATTATAAACAGAACACCTTATAGAAATCTATATATTTTTTCATTTTAATATACTTTCATAGAAATGTTTCTGTTATGTCAAAAAAAAAACTATTTGCTTTACGTCACAAGTGTCACGCTCATACATTAATTCCATAGCTAATATAACACTGACCCAAGAGGTCACGGGTAGTCTAGTATTTTATAATATTCAGGTTTACGGTGGATCAGAAGAATGCAACATTAATTTTTTTCCATAGCTTTATTTATGTTTTTTTTTTAGAGTTTATAATGAACCAACCAATAAAATCAAATATCGTTGATTAAAATGAAATATTTTCATCCTCGGCCATGTGTTTTAATTTAAGAATATATATGTTTATGCTGGTTTATCTTCCACCTCCTAGGAGTTGCTAGTGAACAAACAGAAATTACAACTTGTGTACTACATAACTTTCATTTTTAATGACGAGCTTTTCGTAAACATGAATAAAGCGACTTTGAACTAATATTTTTATATAAACATAATATTTTTATATAAACCACCGATGTAGATCCCCACTACCAAATCTCCTTCACTAACATAAGGGGCTACGTTCCAACCTTCCAGAGGTTGCAACCCAATTACAGGAGACCAAATCAGACCTATTGTTTCTATGCAAATCTGGCAGATGGCTTTTCATGTGGTAGGGGCATCTTCAGGGAAGACACTAAATTGGCCTATGAGTGCTTCCGGTTGCACTTGCTCACATCAGTGCGTTCGTATTTACTCTCTATCTCCCCACAACAGCAGAGTTACTATTCTTAAGAGTATATCTGAGAAAATTGACCATGTTCCGTCTACTTATCCTGCGGCTAACATTCACATATGTGAAAACTTCAATGTTCACTATGTGGAATGGTTAGCCCAGTCAAACAAAACATAATTAGGGGAGGTTCTGTCAGGACATCCCCATTGCCTATGACCTAATTCAGATTGTTCACGAATCCAACCGCGTTACCCGACACTGACGGTCAGTATGCAAATATTCGTAACCGTTTTCTTACAAGTTGCCCGAGTTGTATTCATCTTCCGTTCTGTCTCCACTGGGATCGTCCGACCACTCAGTTGTCTCAGAAGATAAAAACAAATATAATAAATCCTTAGATGTACTTCTCCATCATACAATATATCGATAATCTATATCTGACTGGGATAACTTCCATACATTTATATCAGATGTACCTCTGCGTCACATGTTTAAAAACTGACGTGTTCTCTATAGTATCAGACCTGACAGAATGGTTGTCGGTATTGACCGCTTCATACCCTTAAAAACAGCCAGTGGTGGTTCTCTTCAGAATGTGCTGCTGCTATTGCGCACCGAAATGACAATTTCCACTGCTTTCAACAAAATAAATGTAGTGTCAGAACTGCCAGCAACCACTGTAAAAGAGTAACAATGAACGCGAAAGAGTTGTATACACAGTCTTTCAAGTCCAAAGTAGCTGTGCAGCGGCTTGGTTCCAACCAGTTTTTTGGGAATAACAAAGAGAGTCTGAAAAAATCATGTGCTATATCCTAACCATCATAAATCCATTAGAGGTAATCTCGTACGCATCAGCCAAAGCCAAGCTATTTGCCAAGAACTTTGCAGCTAATTCTACCCCATGAGATCAGGACTGCACACCCTGGTATTTTCTCCAGTTTCTGAGAATACGCTATGCGCTATACAATTACATGTGTGCGTGATGCTAAGCTAATAAAAATGAACTCCAATAAAGCAACTGACACTCGTAACGTTCCAATTATAGTGCTCCAAAAGCTTCAACCAGAATTAGCTCCCATGCTTACAAAAATATGTAAGCGTTGTCCTAAGGAGAAATGCTTCCCAACATCCTGCCAAACTCCTCAGTATGCCCCGTATTAAAAAAAAGAAAATCAACGGATCAGTCATCTCCATCGTAGTAGAGACAAATCAGTCATCTGTGCATTATGAGTAAGTTTCTGAACTCGGTGTTAAATAGAGAAGTGGTCAACAACATCAGCAAACAGAACTTACTCAGTGACATGAAATAGGGTGCCCCTTCTGCTATATCTACGGCAGATGTGCTGTTAGATCTCATAATTAGCGAATCACTTGACAGGGCTTCCCCGATAGAGAAATTACTCTGGATATATCAAAGGCATTTGATAAGGTATGGCATAAAGGTCTATTTCATAAGATGCCCAGCTACGGTATAGCTGGAAATGTATTCTCAATTATTAAACTACTTCTTTCTGATAGGGGCATAAGAGTAGTGATAGGTAGAAATCAGAAGCTAACAGTATTAGTGCTGGAGTACCTCGGGGATCCATCACGGGTCAAACTCTGATCATCATCAATTATCTACTAAGTCTTACTGATCTTAAATACGTGGTGCAATGGGGAACAGTGTGGCTGATTAATTTTAATACATCTAAAAACCAAACTTTTCTCTTTCCATCATCAACGTTCTGATCATCCTCTGGTATTAATTAAAATGAATAACTGTATAAGAGTCAAGTATGTCCTAGGATGGAGTACTGTTGTCACATCTGGGCAGAAGCTGCTCGAAATATCTATCTTGCTTTGAAAGAGTTTAACATAAACTTTGTAGTCTAGTAAGATATTCCCTTTTCTCTTCTTTGCAACCTCTTTACTATAGAAGAGATGGTGCGAACCTATACAGGCTGTATCGCGAACCAGACTGGACGAGAGACGGCGCGCGAACCAGAGAAAATTAGACTGAAGCATTGAGAAGGAGAGAACAAGAGAGATAGATGGAGGCAGAAGGAGAAAGAAAATTGTGGAAAAAAATAGTCGGGAAATATATAGGAAGTAGAAGGAAAGAGAGAAAGAGAGACAAATAAAGAACGAGAGAGAGATAGAGAGAGAGAGAGAGGGGGGGAGAAAGCACTAAAGAGCGAGAGACAGAAAGAGAAATAAAGAGCGAGCGAGAGCCGTTCCTCTTAAGTAATACAATTTACCAAATTTCCACTAACAATTGCTACGACACTGTTTTATTGACCACTGTACACATTAACCCTTATTGTCGAATGGCCTCTGGGCCTTGATAAGTGGCGACTCCTTTGTAATAATAAAGAGCGAGAGAGTGGAGTGTTTCGATATCTGCTGGAAGAGGGGGTTTAGTTTTACATCTCAATTTCCTCTGGTGATTTTTAAATTAATAATGTTATATATATATATATATATATATATATATATATATATATATATATATATGCTAGCCTGGGAACCCGCCGTTGCCCGGGTGTTTGGGGGTGTGTGTTGAACAACAAAAAAAGTGGTAATACGAAGGCAGGCTCGAATCCGTATCGCGAAGGAGGAAAAGAACGGGGTAAAAAAACGTGTCGTCTTTGCTGTTACGACCACCACCAAACCGGAAGTGACGTAGGTGTAAATTAAGGCTAGAAAATCGAAAAGAGGGTGATGACTTAAAAATATCGGCGAAAAAAGCGCCCTCTCCCTGTAGAAAAGTGTCCAGTTGAAGGTGAAGAAATTAATATTTTTAGCCTATTTTTCGATATTTGTCGTCTGAAAGGCTAGTTTCAAAACGAAACTGATTTTGTGAAAATCCGTCGCAGCTGTCGAAAGTTTTACGCAGACATGCCAGCATACATACATACATTTATATATTGGTAACTCAAATTTTCTACCCAAACAGATGAAAAGGCTTGCCGTATCTCTGAAATACATTTTATGTCAAATTTCAAATGTTTAGACTAGAAATTGTCTGAGTAATTTACTAGAGACTGCAGCGGTCAATTTTTTTAACTTTGACCCCTATTATGACCCCTTAACATTTATTGTTTTGGGCTAAACCCAAGTTATTAAGTTAAATCCATGTCCAAGGAACATATCTAAAATTTCAAGTGTTTAGACCCAAAATTTTCGGATGAGTTTTGTAGATTTCTCAAAGATCAAATCGTTGAACTTTGCCGCCTTAACAGCCAAATTTCTAGCCGAAAACCTATGACAAAGATTTTCCCAAATCTCAGTCACCTGTATATCAAATTTCGAGTCTGTAGATTGAAAATTGACATAGATATTGTGTAGGGAAATGTACGCAGACAGACAGACACTTTCACTTTTATAGATATATATAAAACATTCTGAGAAATCGAAGGGAAGAGGAGATTGAAACCTCACCATTACGACTATAGAAAATCGAGCGGCTTATGTTTATGGAGTTGATGTGGGGATTGAGGTTATGTTACAAAAGCTCACAGAAGAAATGAAAAAAAAAAACTGAAAATAAATGGAAACAAATGAAACCCATGTCAAATAGGAAATAGAAAACGAAATTAAACAATTCATTATATTTATTTTCTGTGATTTAGAAATTATGCTCTTTGTTTAAATCCAATCAAAGGCAGGCGTAATAATCAGTATCAGATCTTTTCGTTCGCAAGTCATAAATCTCCCGCTTTAAAATATCTGATACTATTCACCAGTTTATGCCGACGATTTATGAGAATGTGCAATCAACTTAACCCGTGTCGAAGATTTTTACTTTTACTCTCGAATTTAATGCGATGTAATTATGACCGGCCATCTTCTTCGGGCGAATCCAGCGGTGGCAATTTATTGAATTCAAACAATTGCTAATAAAACACTGCAATATAAGATGCAGCTAAAACGATTAGAAGCACTGGCGCGGCGTCACATATGCACAAACACACCTGTGCATGCGAACACCTAAAGATGGCGACGTGGAGACAGGCGCAGTACTTCCCGGGACAATATGGCGACTGTGCGCACGGAAATGTTGAAATTTCTATTTCGGTCGATTTTTATTTCATATTCATGGAACAAGTCTTAAAATAAGATATAAGAAGCATATTTTAAAACAAGTTTTATGCGTTGTTTCCTTACCCGCTTTATTCCAGAATTCTAGGTTTCCGTAGCATTTTGCCTCCCTAGCAGCATTTTCTCCACACGTTCTTTTCCATAGCTAATATTGTTCCACTCTCCTAACAATTATCAATCTGTTAACCAGGTGTCTAACGTTCGCTTTTGTTTAACAAAGTCAGAGCAAAAGTTATTGCCGGTGTTTTTAAGAGTTTTATACGTGTTGTTATTACGTAATTACATGATAAATTTCCAACTTTCCTTTCAGATTCTCAAAACACCGTTCATATTTTCTGCATTATTAACACCAATGTTAATCCTAAAACGACCTTCTTTAAATAAGAGAAAGGGAGTCATCTTCCACAATGATAATGCTGAAAGTGATGCAAAATATAAAGAGAATAGAATTCTGGAAGCAGATTGTAAAGTTTAAAGAATCGATGCGGTAAACACGTATGAATATTTTTAATGAATTTGTAATCTGAACAGTTGTACATTTAATATTTTTCTTCTAATCTAGGATATGAACACGATTCTCGGAAAACTGAGCTCATGTAATCTATCATGTTGTGCCAGAAGTAAGTGCGATTTCATAGATCTATTATTTTAGCGACCAGATGTTCGTCAAATCCTTAAATGCCTGCTCTTTAAAAGAGGGAATGTGTGGAGCGTTTGTTTTCAACATTTTGATCTAGAACAAATATGGCCTCCCGTGCGTAGCAAAATTGCCCTTAGTCATGACAGGAGCAAGTAATACCAAGGTAATAATTCAATTGCTCTATTGGCATAGGATAATTAGAGAGTAAATTATGTCACGAAAGTTACATGCGATTACCATGCTTTGCAAATGAAAACATTTTGAAAATCAATCTACCATTGTCAAATTTCTGCATGATGGCGGTTAGCATAGGCAAAAAGAGAACCACCAATAAAGAATATTGTCTTGCATTATTGGTGTATTTAAAAAAGAAAAAAAATCGCCAATATATGAATGAAATTAAAATAAATTTTCCTCCGAATTTCTTACATGAGTATTGATTATTCGTATTAACGTAGAACCACCGAATACGGTGGCCCTAAGATACGTTTTTCTTTCAGGTTACGATGTGAAATACGATGTTTTTCCGGTCCCTGGTTACGGTATTTTCCGCGCCTTACGGTGTTATTTATAATGTTATTTGATTATATCCATGTATATTGTATACTGTACTGTATTTTGTTACTAATTTGTAATGCCGTATCCAGGGGTTCTATTATATTTGAATTCTTCACAGTACCGTTCTCATCTTACGTTTATTTTAACAATGTTTTATTTGAGGGAACTTCCGACCTTCATGGGATTGAACAAAAATTCTATACACAATGTTTTACATCATTATGTCCAGAGTTTTATTTTCGAAAGGTGCTTAAGATTGGTACTTAGGAAATTAATTTTACCCGAGACAGGGTTTTTGTTTTAAATACAGCCCTACATTATATTTCTCATAGTTCTGTATGTTTCTATTTGGCTATGTATGCTTACAATGTACAAACTATTCTTCGGAAACGCCAAATCTGTCAATCAGAGAGGACAGACTGCTCATAAAAGTCAACGGTTTGTTTGTTTCTCGTGAATATTATTAATGAAAATTACAATTATAAAAACACGCAAAAAATAAAAAAAAAACACGTTTAACATAATTGACATTACATTACATGGCTAAAACGTTTGTTAAATTAAGTATTAATAGTAATAATATAAACCTTTCCGAGTGGTGTCTTGTAATTTCTCTGTGGTCCTCTTTTCAGAGTTGTAGCCACCTTGAAAATTATATTTGCATTAGACCAGATGTTATCAACCAGGGTTAAATCTAACCCGACGAGGCAAAAATTATATAGTCGGGGAAATAATTAAGGTATCTGAAAATTTAAACTATTTTTCCGGATTCTGTCACGTATAAGAAACGTGCATAATTGGATTCATATGTCTGCCATGACTTTGACTTCATTATTGCGGATGGTGTGGAGAAATCTCATTGTCCTATCTGAATCAAGGTTCTCAAATAAAGTAGCCTCAATTACAAAGGCCAGAAACCGCCTAAAAGCCGGTGATACGATAGTAATATTGTCAAAAACCGTTCCCCGCATACACAAAATGGTTTTATGATTCAGCAATCTTTTCACTGATAATGTATCTGGGGTTTGTGTTCATTTCTTTTTTTAAATACTAATTAACTTCATTTAGATACGTTTTGATCATATTTTTCTGATACAAATGTATAATATTACTAGCAGGGCGCCCGGCATTGCCTGGTCGTAAAATACGCTTAAATATAATATTTTGATTAATGCAGAGTTCGTGTTTATATTATATTGGATCCAATATATAGTAATGATTTAAAAAGTTTTTAAAAAAATAAAAATGACATATGCGCCACCACCGAAAATCGAAACCAAAACGTTTAGCTAACGATTGTTTGCTTTTGTTTTCATCTGTCCTTAATGACTGAGCTATGAAGACATGTTTGTTGCAAGTTTAACAATTAAAAATTGAGCCAATATCTACTACGTTATGCATGCATATTCGTTCGGCCTTCGCCTGACAAATTTAATTTTTTTTTTAATTTTCACAATTTTGCACCTATTTTTCCGGGTTAACACCCAAATATAAAGTTTAGCATGGGTTCGAATGCCCTATATATTAAGTTTCATGTCTAGACAAAAAACTGACAGAGGAGTATGGTGGTATTTTTTTAAACAAAAATATATATACATACATAAATATATATGGAAACAGTTCTGTATATACTATAATCTTTTTTACGCAAATACTACGTAAGTATAAATCATGTAGAATATCTGCATGAATATAATTACACATAATAGTTAACTAAAGGTGATTATCTCATATGAAAACAAAAAATAATTAATAGGGAATTAATTAAAATGAATATGAATTAAGAATATGCAAATTAGCTAGATCTTTTGCGAGTGAATGCAATTCCCCGACCCATATATAAGAAAGTTGTACTTTTTAAATGAATAGAAAAAAGGGTTTTCGATATGAATATCAATACTCAAGAAACAAATTTATAGGAGTATAGATAGAAGATAGATTGTTATACAAAACGTAAAATAAAACGGTTCCTATTTACCCGTTTGGCTTTTTGTCACTTTGTGATGAATTTTTGTATGGGATTAGGGGCAAATAAGGAAATACGTAAGTTCAAGGGACCTATGATATAGGAAAGGCTGCGAATGGCTTTGACAATTTTCACTTTTGTACTTTTTTGAGAAGGAAAGTGTTTTCTAGAAAGACGTTCCGCCATTCCGTTAATTTTTTTATTAGCAGGAAGTCTCATATTCACCAATATATGTGAAAAAATATATCTATATTATATTTTCTTCTGTCTGCTCGTTTCAATTTTCTCAGAAACTACTAAGGCCGATATAGCTTAATTATGTATGAAGCTTTGCTACGATAGGATGCAGCGAATTAAGTATTCTGATGTCCGTTTGATGCATGGTTAAGAACTGACAGACATTAATATTGATTAGTATTTAATGTCAGAAGGAGCATAAATTTAAGCATATTCAGCATTCAATTTGACAGAGCACGCACTCAAAATGAAAGGGCTATAACTCTTCCATTAATAACGCAAAACGTATTGCATAAATACTGTCAAAGTTTTTTTCTCGTAATTGATTGAAAATATTAAGAAGAGTGAGTGCAGCATTTTATATTACACATACAGTTTGGACGATGATATGCGAACTGTTTAATATCAAATGCTACACGCACGGGCAGAGTATCGAGGCAACATCCACCGACTTTCTCTACATTGAGGCATGTCGCCTTATTTGCTTCCCGACTCAGAACCAGGAAACTGTTCTGTCCACCGAACACGTGACGTCATCACTATGTCATCTCATTTGTCACCTACGTTTCTAATACGCTTTGTCTAGGGAGTCAACATTTGTAAATTCGCTTCAATCACGATAGCAGTGCTTCATCTATTTCTGCTTGTCACCAGGTTATCCTGACATGTGCTATGTAAACCCTACTGAAATTCGTACTAGTTAACATAATTTCTATTTACTGGCGAAGGGTTCAAATATGTAGGAAAATGTTTGCTTTTATTTCAAAACCAAACTGATCTGCATTAGTGTGGCTTTAATTTTACAAAATAAAAACTGAAGACGAAGACCATTGTTTTATTTTTTAGTAAAAGGAAACCGTAGTAGTAACTAACTTATTTTTATCGTTAGGATGATTAGTCGGGAATCGGTAAACTCGGAATTTTTGGGGTATCTGAATTACTATCCAAAATATGCATGCTTATTTTCCAATGCCAAAAACAATTCCTTTAATTATCTTTTATTATATTTAATATTGTTTAAAGACAACACCATTTACTGCTAGTAGTAATAAAATAAATATTTATTGGTTTTAAACTATCAGTAAAGCTTAAATCTTAACATCCCTTCCCCAGATGTGTTTTTAGAGTTGAGAAAATATTTAATGTGCGTTTTTACGGTTATCGAAAAGAAATAACTTGATGGTGAAATAGTTAGAGATTTATAAAGAATCGCAAATTTCGTAGGAATCGGTAATTGTATCGGAATCAGGAAAAAATATTGGAATCGTCCTATCACTGATTGTTTTATAAATGAAAATAGCACAAAGAGAAAAAAAAACAGTGTTATCTCTTCTTATTGAAGATTACAAAGAATACCGGTTTGATATGCGTTTCTATTAATAAACGTGCGCACGCATCCAACCCTCATATCTAATGTGTTACCTTCGAAGAAAATATCAAAATATTTATCTTACAAAATTAAAATTACATTTTCATTTACTCAATGTAACTGTTCAATCTATGTTTGTAACTAAATGAACACTAGTTGCATCACCCAGAAATTTTTCTAAGGGTGTGAATTAAACATGAACTGATATTTTCTTTATATAATTTTATGCTAACAGTCAAGCACGTACTTTAAGCAGGTGCGCATTTTTTTTTACGGCACACACGAATCGGCAAGATGATCATAGAACACATTTTCTTGAAAAGATCCCCATTTAATTTTATAACTGGCAAACAGAGCGAAGCCGAGTTCACTATGTTAGTTAAATATATAACATCTGTTCGAGGGAATATCACGAGTGGGTCGAGTTACGTCAAACTTCTTCCCATCTAAATTAGGTTATTAATTTTTAAGGACTTTAACACAAATCCATGATAATTCTAATACAACTGTATAGACAATTCCGAGAACCATTCTATGATTATTCTCAAAGACAATCCCAAAAGCGTTTCAATTCTAATTCTACAACATTTCTAGAAATTTCCAATGAAAGTCCAGTGCTATTCATAGTCTCAATACAATTTAAACAATTCCTAGACGGTTTCAATGCAATTCCAAGACATTTACAGAATCGTGTCAATTCTAAAGCTAATTCACTGATAATCTCAAGACAATACAAAGAGCGCTTAAATTCGAAATCGTTCTCTCTCATATAAATAATTTGAGGTTGCTATTTTTAAAAGGTAGGGTAACAAGTGAAATATAACTAGGTTAATACAAAAGTGCTCAATACGAAAGTAGATCAAGTTACATTTTCACTTTGTCTTTACATAAGCAGTAGTTTGTTGCTAGACAGTGATGAGCATGTTTCGGTCTTCTAGTATTTAGTAACTAGAGACCTCTTCGAGCGACAACGTTTATATTCAAAATTGGAAGTCTTCATGCTCATGACTGTAGCAACAAACTACTGTTTATGTAAAGAAAAATTGAATATATATGATTACTTTATTTAATCACATAAATTAATATACGAGGATATGATTCTATGCGTAAATTTTTAGTATTTACTTCAACAGTGCTCAATACATGGGTAGTGCTTAGCCTGACAAATTCTCACGAGAATAAAACGTGGAATATTTTGTGTAGCGGAATTGCCATACTACTATATCATATATCTATACTTCGATTAAGTTGTGTGTGTGTATTGATATCCATTTTAAAAATCCTATTCCCTATGTATTTAAAAAGAAAATACAACTTTGTTATATATGGGTTGTGGAATTGCGTTCACCTGCAAAAGATCTAGCTAATTTGCATATTCTTTTAAACATTCATTTTAATAAATTCCCTATTAGTTTCTTCGGTTTTCTCATAGGATGATCATCTTTAGTTTACTATTACGTTATATTCATGCCGATATTCTACATGATTTATACTTGCGTAATATTTGCGTAAAACGCTTACAGTAAACACAACCCACTTTCGATATATGTGTATATATACATAGTGACCCAATAAAACGGGCGCCAACTCTGATTAGGCCTTGTTTCTTAGTGTTTTGTCCGAATGAAATGAAACTTAGGTCATAACTAGTTTATTATATTCAAAACAGCACATCAAAACACTAGGGTCTTTGGACATTTTTCTCCGTTCTACAGCATATGTTCTAGATGGCCTCCATTTAGCTTGTTTTTTTTTTTGGTCGCCCTGTATTTACTTAAAACATTTTGCCTATAAGGCTCCTGTCAGCGTTTGATCTACAGACATGAACCTTAATATATAGGGTATTCGAACCCATGCGAAACTTTATATTTGAGTTTTAGTCGGAGAAAATCTGTTCAAAAGTGTGAAATAATTAAATATGCCAGGTGAAGGTCAAACAACGGCATTATGAATGTGCATGCATAGCATAATAGTTATTGGTTCATGTTTTAATTTTTAGCCTTGCAGCAAACATGTCTTCATAGTTCAGGCATTTACGTTAATAGAAAACAATCGTTAACTAAACGTTTGGGTTTCGATTCTCGATGGTGACGCACGAATCATTTTTCTTTTAAACTTTAAATCATTACTATATATTGGGTCCAATCTAATATAATAAATACGAAATCTGCATTAATGAAAATATCATTTTAAAGCGTATTTTACGACCGGGCAATGCTGAGCGGCCTGCTAGTATATGCCATATATAAGATGGCCTTGTCTATCTGCCTGAGTGTGTGGAATGGTCCACCAAACTGCTCCGTCAAATATTGGTCTACGGACTTGAAAATTTATATATAGATATATCAAACCTATGGAACAAATTCGAGGTAAAAATAACTGCTAATAAATCAAAATTTGTTTAATTGGAAATTGCATCTTCATCGTCACTAAGAGGATTATAATTTAAGACGACCCAAAGGATTTTTTGTTGTTTGATGGAGTTTGTACCACCACTCATAGTGCGATTTTTTTATCTATCATTTTGAGTGTATTTTGGTTTAGACACCTTAGTAAAATTCTCTAATTGAATACAAACTTACAACGAAGCTTAGAAATCACGTCCACATGATTTTTATCGATTTAAACTGCTTTAAAAGAAACAGCTTTATATCATAGTATACTACGTATTTATACAAAGAAAACTTAGCTTTATTCAAATGGGACATGAGGACGTTTATTTTATTATTATTTGCTACTGTTAAAAACAAATATATAACGTCATGTTTAAAAGAAAGGATTAGTAAATCAAGATAGGGAGAGCATTAAAAGGATTAGCAAATTAAGATAGAGAGAGTATTAAAAGAACTATTTGAACTATAAATTTCTGCACAATAGGCCAGACTCTCACCACGGTCGGACGGCTTCAGCGAGGTGGTTTATCATAATAGTCTCTTAAACTTCGACTACAACAACGCCGAATAATACGTCAACGACTTAATTTTGTTTTTCATTATGAACCGCTCTACCAGATAAATTCAGTTTGGTAAAAGTAAATTAATTTACGCGTCATAATTAAATTATGTTGAAATACATTTTTCGAACATTGCAAACCTCGCAGCATTTTATTATTTTGATTGTTGACTTTCTTTCGCGTAATTTAATTATTTCTCTTTTAAGTTTAGCGCAGTCTCTTGTAGGAGCATAAATTTGGAACATACAAAAAGCGCATTTTACTTACTCGTAGCAAATATTAAAATCTTTCGATTCCGACTAGTATTCTTAGTGTAATATATATATATATATATATATATATATATATATATATATATATATATTATATGGAAAAATGCGCGCATGAAAAGTAATATTCTTAAGATTTTATTAAACCTGAAAAAGTTAAGGACAAGAAATTCAACCTGAAAAAGTAAAGAACAAGATATTCTAGTAAAGTAAAAAATAAGAATTTTTTAGACTTAAAATATTGCAGCTAAAAATAAAATTTGAATATTGATAAATATTTTATTTATTATTTGCATATGTTGTTGTTTATTGTTGAGTTAGAAAGGGTGTTAGTCGCTGGATTGAACTTATTTCCCCCCTATTATTTGCATATATTTATGTAGTGAAAATTGTTTGAATAAAATTAATTCATTAGTTAGTTAGTTAGTAGATGGAATTAATAATTTTATAATTTATAAGTAGATGGAATTAATAATTTTATATCATAATTAGGATCATTTAATTATTTTTAACTCAACAATAAACAACAACATATGCAAATAATAAATAAAATATTTATCAATATTCAAATTTTATTTTTAGCTGCAATATTTTAAGTCTAAAAAATTCTTATTTTTTACTTTACTAGAATATCTTGTTCTTTACTTTTCCAGGTTGAATTTCTTGTCCTTAACTTTTCCAGGTTTAATAAAATCTTAAGAATATTACTTTTCATGCGCGCATTTTTCCATATAATCCATGATTTTTCCAGGCATTGCTATTGTATTAGTATATAAATTTATAATATTTATTAATGATTGTCAAAAAAATTAGCTCTCAAACACACATGTATGCAATATTTATCATTCAATCACAGTAGTTCCGAGCCAGGATTTTGTGCTACGAAACAGATACTGTTAAGAATTGTAAATGTCAACTGAATTAAAGGAATAGATTGTTATATGGTCAACATCATGAACTTCGGAATATAGACTTTTTTCATCCATTCACACACACACACATATGTGTGTGTTCATTATCATATATAATATATATATATATATATATGTATATATATATATATATATATATATGTATATATATATATGTGTATATATATATGTGTATATATATATATATGTATACACGAGAATGAAAACTTAAATAACATTTCGTTATTTGTTAGTCTGATCCGTTTGTTTGTGCACTAAGAACACTATATCAATAATATCACATTAAACCTATTCCAAATCGTCTGGATTATTTATCTCCATTTTTTTTTCATATGTGATGTGACAATGGTCGAAATGTTAAAAAGCCAGCACCTTAGAGAAAGTGCATTCTGGCCTACAAAAACATGCATTCTCCGCTAATGGCTCCTCGGGCGATTAGTAATAAACTAACACCTTCTGAAAATGATAAGTAAAAGCATTCAAAAGTTTACTTCCTAGAACTATAAAGGACCAAAGGTATGTGCGGTCATTATGAAAAGATCAGGTGAACAACCCAGCAAAAACTTATGTATAAAAATACAATAAATTTTTACTTTTCGGTTACGACGAACAAGTAGAGTGATTTAATAGGTGAAGAGCACACGGGAGTTAAACGCAAACCGACTTTGGGGCCAGTTAATATAACTTTTGAACACTCAAGCATTCACAACTACAACGACACGGACTGTTTACCTGTATGTGCCAAGTTCAAATCTAGCTTTTACACACAAATTTAAACTAAAATATGTGGTTAGCCTGAACTTGTAAGAAGCCGATGTTTTTATAGACTAGCAAAATATGCTCTCATCTTGAGGAGATTTACTGTTTTGACAAACTTCTGGGATCGACCTTCACTCATAATCTCAAATAGAGCACATACATCAAATCTGTTACCGAGCTCGCTGGAATAATGTTTGGATCATTCTTCGGCTACAGCATATATTTACTGCCGATGCAATCCTCTACGTATATAAGAACCAAGTACGTTACGATATCGAGTACTTTTGTAATGTAATAGTGGTTAACATCTATCAACTGATTTTCGTTGTCCAATATAAATAATATGTAGTCGTATCATGTATTTTGTTCACGATTCACATTAGCGTTTCTCAACGATAAGCCCATATCGAGAAGCCATAAGAGGACACCGGAAAAATGCAATACGAATGAAGAACTTTTAAAAATATAAATTAAATGACAAGACCCGAGCTATATAAAAAAAGAGCCATTTATTTTTTTATATACAGCGGAACCATTAAATAGGAAATTGATTTCGTTTTGGCTTTCGTGTGCTAAAAAGTGTTTTACACGTAAATCGCCAAATCCCTTCCAATACCTATGGAAGCACATGTATTTTTTTTAATAAGGCTAACCCTTTTGTGGTAGGTTGAACACAAGAAAGTATTTGTTAGTAATCCATCTAAATTTGTATCTATTTATCTAGATATCGATCTAGCTATCTATCCCTCTCGATGTATCTATCTATCGAGCTAAAGAGAGGAGATATAAAGAGGTTTGATAAAAAGTTGTCAAAACACTATCGAGCTATATCATGGACAAGTTCACCGGGACCATCTGATCAGCAGAGGGAAGTACGTATGGGTCACGTGACTATGGTTAACTAAGAGTAATTGAAGTTGGAAATTGGACTTGGAATAGAAAGGTTGGATTAGACAGTTGTCTCTCCCCTCCTTGGGAGGGAGATGACGTACCTCACAATGGAGACTACTAAGACCACAAACAAAAAAATATAAAAAGAAAACTTACTTTCCATTTTAATCTGCGTCGACAGCCTGAAAAGTGAAATAAATAATAAAAAATGAAACAATCATCGTTTTTGGAGCGAGTGCATATTCGTTCAAATAGGTTCCAGCTTCCTCTCCAAGGACATATGAATTCCAGATGACCAAGATCAACGACGCAGTGAAAATAAGGTATGCCGGATACATGACAGACACAGACACAGACACACACACACACACACACACACACACACACACACACATTAAGAAAATGTTAACACACGCCAGACGATCACAGAACATAAATAGACTGCAACAACATAACTTAGGGTTCAAATAGTGATGAAGCACTATAGACATTAATAGTAATGACACGTACACACATTTAGATGAACCCTTCGTCACATACATATATACACAGTATGTCCATTCAGTGTATATACGCACACACACACACACACACACACACACACACACGCACACAACAACGTAACAGTCTGATTCAACAGCAACACTAGAATGAAAAAAACAGCTAAATAACATAAAAAAATTGCATTTTTATTGTCAAAATGCAGAGACTTATGAGTATTGAGATATTCAGAAAGGGTTCTACGGGTTCTTAAATGTTGAGAAACACCGATTTAAATAATTTTGTTTTAAAGTCAAAATCATTAGAAATATCTGTTGAAATAAAACTAAACAATTAAAGATCAATGATAGAGTAGACCCTGGGATACGACCTTAAAAATTAGTAACAAAATACAGTACAGTTTATAATACACATGTATATAATAACATTATAAATAACACCGTAAGTCGGGGCAAATATCGGGACCCAGGGCCGGAAAAACATCGTATTCCACATCGTAACCTGAAAAACTGTATCCTAGGGCCACTGTATCCCGGTGTTCTGCTGTAGCTTGTTCTGGATATGACCTTAAACTATATCCGATGGCGAGGCCCCAGCTTGCGGGCTTTGGGGAGTCTGGAGCCACCCTTTAATTGCCATTGCTCCCAGATACATGCTGACACGAAGTGGTAGTACTATTTTGGGTCCCAACTATGGATTAAATAGAAAGCGACTTGAAAAACATTCTATTTAAAAATATTTTCTTCAAAATCACTTAATTCGGCATTAAATAACCTGAAAAGGCTTGATATGCCGTAAAACAAAAATAATCAACCAACCAATCTACTGTACTTGTAAATTTTTAAACAAGATTTAAAACTGAATATGCTAATTAGCTAACCTATTTACTCTGAATCACTACTTTGTTCTGCAAATATAAATTGAGTTTGATATTAAAAAAAAAAGAATAATTTTACAGAATCACCCCCTTTCTAAAACCCGTTCTAACTCAAATATGCGTTTATATATGCGTAGATTTGGAGAAGCGTAGGTTCTATAAAACATCAAAAGAGCTTAGAAAATGTCTGCAGTAGCACTACTACATGCGACAAACATAACACGACCATAGCGAGCAGCAATTAAGACTTTAAATATTAGTTTCTAAGTTTGGCACTGACTGATTCAATCATACTTCTTTTCTGGCTTGCCTAATCAGAGAATTTCTCAGGTGAGCTGAGCAGGTGATTGAAGTTGATAAAAATGTATTGACAGCTAGACACTTTTACGGCCAAAAGATTAAAGCGAACCGATTCATTCCATGGTGCCTCTTTAAACAACAAATCTCTCTTGGAGCGCAACCAAAACAACCCTGCCCTCCAGCCCTGGAGTTAACAAGAAACTCCATATCAGCATGGTTGCTGCAGTAGATCACAAACGTGCATTTACTATAACGCGCACACATATAAGTACATGACCCCGACTTAAGCATCTGTGTACGGGACGCATTCCTCATATATGGACTCTTTTCTCTTCTTTATGAAATTATTGCAGTAGCAACATCTTTCTTTTCCACTCTCCTTTAACGCTAACGAAAAGCTGATTTAAATATAAGAAATGGACCTAGTTGTGACCAAACCACCTAAGGAGGTCGGGTTTTACATGAATAACGGTTATATAATATAACTAAGAGGTTTTATTTTGTGAACAATCCCGGGCAAGTTTCGATTGTCTTGCCGACTCCATTTTTTTGGGAGATGACGCAACCCAAACAAAGGAAAAATAACTTCAGTTAGCAGATTCGGGATCAATTGTAATATCTTGATACTGACATTGTTTTTCTTAGCAAAACAATGTATTTCAAGAGAATGGCATTGAAAATTTGCTTAGGCTACGACCTGGAGCAGTATCTGACCCGGATGTCAGGTATCAAGGTCTTCTCGGAATGAGAACACCTCGATGGAAAATTACCTTAATAAGCGATTATGTACGATTGGCACTTGACCAATCAGAAGAGAAAGGGACATTATGCAGCGATTCATGACTGGCTAGAATGGACCTGGGAGTCCATTCCCACAACCCGTCACGCTTATGCGCGAGCGAGTTTAGACGAGAACACAGTCGAGTTGAGATCAAAGTTGAGTTTTAGAGAAAAGATCTTTAAATCCCTGACCGCCGAATCATATGCCAACATGGAGTAGCACTCAAACTCCTCTAGCCGGCTGAAAGAACCCTAGTTCTGTACTTTTGTCATATGGTAAAAAAGATTTTCGTGGCTTGCTAAAACATCCCTGCGATTAAAACTGTAAAATGATTTTGACTCCTAATGGGGGTAGAGATTTAATTGCTGCCAACCACAGCAATACGTGGCATAAGGCCGGAAGGTGGGAACTCAGCAGGCTCCCATAAAGGAGGGGTACTCCTGCAATTGAAAAAAATGCCTGAGTAACCTTGTCGGCATTCTCCGGTCGGGACGCCTCAAGAAGTAAGCGATAAACTTACTCCACCGGAAAGCCCAGTGGCAAGGCCTGGGAGAGTAGACCTAGTTATTACCCAGGCGGTGTACCTTAGTCCGACAGGTGCTGGGCCGGTTCCCGGCCCCTAACCTGTCGGGTTGAGTGTCAAGTAACGAATCCTTGACGAGTACTTCTACCCTGTCTCCCTGCAGCCGAAGCCGCAAGAAGACCTTCCCCATCACGCGTAATGGGGGTAAATATTTATTCTCGGAAAATTACATAAATTTCAGAAAAAATTGGCACAAGGCCGAACATGGGGGGGGGAGAAAGGACGGTCTTCTCTGACTAATGCTAACTAATCTAACCTTACTAGTTCCTAATTTCACTCTACTTCCAGCACAATACCACATTCATACTATACATCCATCAGCGTATAAATCCTTCGTCAATCACCATATGAACATCATACCATGATAAACTAATTAAAACCCATAAGAAAAAGTAGGGGTTTGGAATATAAAAATGTTATAATACAAAATAAAAATGAAGTATTTACAATGTTAGTAACAAAAGTCCCCCTGTTGCTAAACTGTGGTAGGTGCGCTGATTCGCCAGTCGAAAAGGTGATGCGGGTTCACACGCTTTATTTTAAACACCTCTTACGAAAACTTCGAAAGGGAACCGCATCTTTGGCGAATCAAGCGATCTGTCACCTTATTAGGGAGGGGAATGGGTAACCCCCCCCCCAAAAAAAAAACAGGACAAACTTAAAACGGGGCCTAATGATCACTTTCACACACTAGCTAGGGTATGAACACAAAAGACTACAAAAACTGGTCTTACTCTTGCCTAAACCGTGACCTACTCTGGACTAAAAACAAGTCAAAGCTGACGTTAGTTTCTGCTACACAAAATTCTTTTCCTAAGGAACATCCAAGAACCAGTCAAGACTTGCTTCTCTCACCCGACACATACGCGCAACTGACACCCACCTTTCAACTAAGTCTGACGAAGAGAGTCTAACTCTCTCGGCCTTGATACGACTCTTCAAATGGTAACGGAAGATTCGTATAAGGCCGAGGGAAGCGAAGTCCTCAGATCCGTAGACCACTCTCATGTGTGTGTTCCAGATAACACCTCTCATCACTGCTAGAAAAGTCAAACAATTCTTTTCTAAGCCTATCCATTGTCGGAGCCCAATTGCTACATACATTGATAGGAACCAAAGTTAATGACGATGTGTTCAGTATGCAGACCATAAGACCTGTAACAGACTCAATTAGTGGCACCACGATGCGACAATGAACGAAGGCGTGACATAAAGTCTCGACCTCATCGCCGCATCGTTTACAAATAGGCGAATCCACCAAGCAAGCTGAGTGAAGTCTCTTACTGACCCAGAGAGCATCCCGAATTACCAACCAGGTCGTTAGTGAGGTATCCCGACCCAGGCGCCAAAGGGCAGATTGAGCGGAGTTGCCCCTTCATCAAAGGGAGTCCCTCACCAATAACATACCTTACGGATCCCCTCACTAACACCTGATATAATGCCTTTCGGGACAACTGCAGAGCGTTGGAAAGGTTTTCCTTATCTCTTAAAAGGAACTTCAGCCTGCGCCGGCACTCGAGATAGAAGGGGTATTCACCTCGGGCAACCTGTGTGCCTCCCCCTCGGAGTCGTGCACCGCTCTCAAAGCCGGAAAGGCTTTCTTAGTGTCCTACATCCAGAAGCCACCGTCTTCCCTATCTTGTGTGCACATTCGATCTAGGTAGTAGAGCCGTAGTGTGTGGAGCCGAATCACCACATTTGGCATACCTAGACCGCCTTTAGAAGGATGTAGAAAGCAGACATCGCGACAGACCATAGAGGCCCTTCCAAGCCATAAACAGTTGAAAAGGGCCCTCTGCAAGTATAGCAGTGTATCTGACGGGATTGGAAGCACTGGCAGACGATAAATAAAGATTGGATACATTTGGGTATTACACACCTCAGCTCTCCCCTTTAATGAAAGGTTTCTACTGATCCACAGCGCAGCTGCGGACCGAACCGCTTTCAGAACTTCCGACCAATTTTTCTCCAGCTGGAGGTCAGGATCAAACCAGACGTCGAGTATCTTGCAAGGCCTGTCACTCCAACTAAAGGTGGTCCCTGAAGGAGCATACCCCTCCAGGCACTGATGCGCAAACCCGAAAACTTGTCGCAGTTAATTTTGGCTCTGTTACCGTTTCATACAATCTGATTTCTACACCAACGACACTAATCTCAGCACTGCTCGTTACAAACACAGTTACGTCGTCGGCATAGGCGGAGTACTTTACCTGGGCATCCGCACCTGGCAAAGTGATTCCGCGTAGGACCGGATTCACCCTTAGCCTGCACAAAAATGGCTCTATCGCAAGCACATATAACATGGGTGATAACGGGCACCCTTGACGAATTGATCGTGACAAACTGAAGGGTCTCGACTTCTTCCCATTTACTTCTACCATCACCGTGGGGTTAGCATAAAGAAGATGAACCCACGAGCGAAATTGCGGACCAAAACCGGCCGCCGACAAAACAACCTCTAAGTACCGATGGTCAACTCTATCGAAGGCTTTGGATTGATCTAAATTTATCAGCGCGGCCTCAGTGTCGACTTTTTCTATCATCAAGCGTATCGAGTGCAATTTATCCTGGATTGTCCTTCCTTCACGGCACACGTTGTCTCGGGACTAATAAGACGAGCCAGGACAAGTTGCAGACAATTTGTGAGAATCTTGGCCAAAATCTTTAACTCAGCGTTAAGCATCGTTAAGGGCCGGATATTACCTAAACCATCCCCTCCATCTTTGCTTTTACGAATAAGCTTTATCAAACCCATGGTAAAGTACTTGGAGATTGAGCCGATCCTAAACCATGAGTTAAATAAAACGGTCAGCAAATGGACAAAGATGTACGACAACCTCAAATACACTTCGTAGGGCAGACCATCGATCCCCGGTGACTTATTAATTTCCCTCAAAAACTGCCTGTCACGACTTGGAAACCTGGCATAAAATTCTAGGACACTGCAATACAGCCGATATTAAAAGAAATACCAAATATTGTCAAAGGCATGAAAATAATACCTTCAGACGATCTCCCAAATTGTGATGTGTGTGCACAAGGGAAAATGACAAAATATATAAGCCGAATGCCAGACAAAAAAGCTACGAAAATTCTCTCACTTGTGCATTGTGACTTAGCAAGTCCGATCAGCCCGATATGGAGAAATAATCTAAGGTACGTATTGAACTTTATTGATGATTTTTCCGGTTTAATTATAGTTTATTTTCTAAAAAACAAATCCGACACTATTGTCGCTACTAAGAAATATTTACCTGATATTGCCCCGTACGGTTCAGTAAAATGTATTCGCTCAGACAATGGGACTGAATTTACTAGTAAAGACTTTGAACTTCTATTAATTAACCACCGTATTAGACACGGGAAATCTGCGCCGTATTCCCCCTTCCAAAATGGCACCGCTGAAAGGGCATGGCGAACCCTTTTTGAGATGACAAGATGCCTACTTATCGACTCGAAATTAGGGCATAGTTTGTGGACGTACGCTTTAATGGTAGCAGGATATATCAGAAATAGATCGTTCAATAATCGACTAGGAAAACGCAGTATGAAGCGTTTTATGGTGTAAAACCTAAAATGAACAGAATGGATCCATTTGGTTCTGATTCTTTTGCATTTATAGAAAACACCAATAAACTAAATACTAAAAGCGAAAAGGTATTTTCGTATGTTACGATAAAAACAGTCCAGCATATTTAATCTACTTTATAACCCAAAATGCCATAAAAAGGGTTAGATATGTAAAATTCAATGATACATTAAATTAAAAAAATGACGATCCAGTGGATGAAAAACGTGAAATATTACCTAGCATCTTAATCGATCTCAATGAAAATATTAATGACGGCAATTACAGTACTTCTGACGAAAATATTAAGCAGACACGTCGATACCCAATAAGGGAGCGAAAAAGGCCAGACTTTTTGAAATTGAAAAGATACAAGATTACGCCGTGGATTACTGTTATTCGTTGAACAGCGCACAGGAAAGTTATAAGGAGGCGATTAATTCAGAAAATCACCAAGAATGGGAACAAGCTATGATATCCGAATTGAAAGCTTTATCTGAAAATAACACATACGAAATAGTGGCAAAACCAACAGATAAACATAATTTCTTCACGCTGGGGTTTTTCCAAAACAAAGCCGATAGCCATTAGTCACGCGCTCTCGTGTAATGAATGAATGCGTGAACGTAGGATTGACATGGAATTCTTAAAGATAGACTAAAATGACCGAAAAATGGGCTGAAATGATTAAATAAATTAAAAGTACATGACTTAGAATTACTTTAATGACTTAAGAATGACTTGAATGCTTAAAAAAAATCACTGGAATCCTTCAAAAACAACTTGAATGATCTGAAGAATGACTTGAATGGTTTTGAGACTGACTTGTTGTAAAGTGGGTGATCATTTTACATTAAATTGATACAGAAAAGTGATCCTTCACTTTATATCAAAAAGTTACAAACATAAGTACAGTATGTAGTAAGAACAGATATCACGCTTTGATCTTAGCCAAAAGGCCAAGAAAAGGGTATTTATTTGCTCCCCCACCGAGCAAATTAAGTACAAACCCGATTTTTAATGTGAGGAGTGAAGGGGAAATGGGGACCAGCTTCCCGGGGAGTAGGGGAGCTGAATAGTGACAACTGGTATGAAGGGTTGCCCCTACATTGATCAAGTTTTATATATGGGTAGCCCTTACATATCGTCTTTGCTTGCAGAATCTGCCGGAACAGATACTACACTTTGATCTTGTTTATATATTTTGTTGCTTTTAAAAATGTTCAGAATACAATTAAGTAAAAACCAAAAGATTTTTAAACAACAAAATTAGGCACAAGACCCTACAAGAGATTGGGGAGGGAAAGGGTTCAGGCTCTTTGTGCCTAAAGTGATTAAAAGTAATAAATGTAGACTTTGGAGTCTTACTCTTGACTGGCAACATTTACCAAAATACCTCATTCACTCTATGGATCTTAATCCAACTAATAAATCCCCAGCGTTTAAGAGTCAAAAACATATTTACAATTTATAAACAGTTGTCTGTGTGTTTGTGAATGCATTTTTTTCTATTTTGTGTGTGTGTGTGTGTGTGTGTGCATGTGTGAAAAAATAAAATTCAACAGTTTGATCTTGGCCAAAAGGCAAAAAAAAAAAAACTTAAAAAGCTAAGAACAGCATCTATTAACAACAGACCTTTGACCTTAACCAAAAAGGCCGAACACAAAAGTGTTACGGACCGACGGACCGACTTATAGAGTCGCTTGTACGCGACTAAAAATCACAGCTTCTGGCAGTGAAACTTTTAAAGCAACATTTGTTGCAAAAGGTTTTTAATAAATTTATGGAGTGGAATATACATTTTCACCAACGACCACATTTAGAATTTTATTATAACTTGTCGCTCAATACAATTTAAAAATACATCAAATGAATGTAAAAATGCTTATTTAAATGCTCCGATTGACTGTGAAATCTACATTTACCCTCCAGAGGGATTTAAAATGAAAAATAAAAATTGGGTGGTGAAATTAAATAAATCGTTATATGGACTGAAACAAAGCGCACACAATTGGAATTTACCACTCCATAATTGTTTAATAGAACAGGAATTCAAGCAATGTCCCGTAGACGAGTGCATGTATACCAAAAATGTAGATAATAAATTGTTAATTTTGTTTTTTGGGGTTGACGATATATTAATCGCCTCAAACTGCGACAACACTTTAAAAGATGTTAAAAATGAATTAAATAAAAAAATTTAAATTGCCGTTCTTGGACGACTGTTCTGGTTCCTCGGTATAAAATTTACTTATGAAAATGCAACTATAACTATGATCCAATCACGATATATTCAAAAAATTCTACTCGAGTTCGGAATGCAAGATTGCTAGTCGCGTTCAACTCCTGTCGAAATGGACATAAATAAAAAATATAGGGACCGAAACATAATCCATAGATAATCGAATATACAGGGAAATGGTAGGCAGCCTCATCTACTTGATGACCGCAACTAGGCCTGACATATGTTACACTGTAACAAAGCTATCTCCAAACTTATCGAAACAGACAATTAAGGACCTTAATCGTGCAAAACAAATCCTCCGTAACCTAAAAGGAACCAAGGAACAATCTTTAATATTTAAAAAGTCTACATGTCCTCTAAATTTAGAAAGATTTTCAGATTCAGATTGGGGTAACTGAGGATAGAAAAAGTATAACGGGGCATTGTTTTAGACTGTCAAAGACTGGACCTATGATCTCTTGGAAAATTAAAAAGCAACAAATTGTTGCCCTTTCTAATTTTGAAGCAGAATATGCGGCTCTTACTCATTCCGTGCAGGAGGCAATTTTTCTGAACACCCTTCTAAAATCTCTATATATAGAAAAGTGAAAGTGTATGTGTGTGTGCGTGTGTGTCTGTCTGTGTACATTTCCCTACGCAATAACTGTCAATTTTTAGCCTACAGATTCGAAATTTGATATACAGGGAACTGAGATTTGGGAAAATCGATGTGATTGGCTTTCGGACAGAAATTTGGCGATTAAGGGGTCAAAGTTCAACGATTTGACCTTTAAGAACTCTACCAAACTCCTCCTACAATTTCGGGTCTAAACACTTGGAATTTTAGATATAGGTTCCTTGGACATGGATTTAACTTACTAACTTGATTTGAGCCCGAAACAATAAATATTAAGGGGTCAGAAAAGGGGGTCAAAGTTTAAAAAATGACCTCTGCGGTCTCTTCCAAATTAGACAATTTCTGGTCTAAATATTTGAAATTTTACATAAAGGGTATTCAGAGATAGGGTAAGCCTTTTCATCGGTTTGGGTCGAAAATTTTTAGTTACCAATATATTAATGTATGTATGTATGTATGTTTGCATGTCTGCCTAAAACTTTCAATAGAGGCGACGGATTTTACCAAGATCAGTATCGTGTTATACCACAAATATCGAAAAATTGGTTAAAAATATTAATATCTTCCCCTTCAACTAGGCACTTTTCTACAGGGGGGAGTCACTTTTTTCGCCGATATTTTTTTAAGTTATCCTCTTTTGTAGATTGTCTAGCGTTAATTTTAAAAAAATGTCACTTCCGGTTTTGCGGCGGTCGAAACAGCATAGACGTTAGGTTTTTTCCCCGTTCTTTTCCTCCTTCGCGGTACGGGTTCGAGCCTGCCTTCCTACTTCCACATTTTGTTTTTGTTCAAGAGACACATCCAAACACCAGGGCAACGCTGGGCCGAAATAAAAAACATATGGTAATTCATTGTGATAATCAGAGCACTATCTTATTAGCACATAATTCTATGATTCATGAAATGTCGAAGCATATTGATATCAGATATCATTTTATAAGAGATTAAATAAGTAAAAAATCTATTACTCTTACTGATGTGACGTCTGAAAATATAGCCGACATTTGCACTAAACCTATAAAAAAAATAAAATTAAGACATTTTAAAACCGAGCTTTTTGGAATGTAATTATGAATAAATCTCTTTTCAGAAAGCCAAAAAGAAGCATGAACAGTCAAAACCACACACAAAAAAAAAGAAAAAAAAAGTCACTTTTTAAAACTTTTCTTTGTAAATTTCCTATTTGTCAATTCTTTTTTGTATCGTTTTTCTTGGCAAACATTTGTTAAAAAGAAACAAAAAAAATGTATATTTGTGAATTTTTGTGCATATGTTTATATGTATTTGAAAAGTATTCTGTTTGTATGTTTATATATATTTGAAAAGTGTTTATTTTTATATGAATAAAAAAAAATCAATGTGATTAAAAAGAAATGGCTTGTTTTTGGACACATTATACCAATATATTAATAATTCTTTTTAACCAATGAGAATAAAGACAAATTCCCCCAAAACCAGAAAAAAAACACAATTATCTCATTGGTTTATTTTTATTTGTTAATTTATTTGTTTATTTAATTTTTATTTATTTATTTTTCTTTCCTTTTCTCAAGTCAAACCAAAATTGAATCCGAAAGGATTTTTCCATTATATCAAAAAAAGGGGGTGGGTAAAATGTTTTTGAGTCCTAATGGGGTATGTGACGAATGGATTCGCCAATCATTTTTATAACCACCGGCTGTGCTAAACAACCAATTAAAACCTTTCAAAATTATAAAATTGTCGAATTTTGGATTCAATCAGTTCGCCGTTAACTAGGCCACGGACCGCATTTGATTATTGGCCGCCATCTTGGTTACTGCCAATTATTGATCTGGACGACGCCGCCATATTTGTTCAACATAATGTCTCAAAACTTAAGAAAAATGCATCGCTTTGACGCTATCGCCGACAAAATCCTTCACTTACCCCATATAAGCAGGCTGTTAATGACAAAAAAAAAAAAAGAAAAGACGAACTCATGTATTTGTGACTATTTACTATTCCACTACTATGGAGATGTACGATACATGAAAGTATTTATTCGAAGGGACTGTTGACATCACGATTCCAATACCCATACGTATATTTACACCTTTTGAAGCTTTGTATTATAATCGACTTTGTTTCTAGATCTTTGGCATGTTAATATAGCCTATAGTTGTAGAAATTTATCATCGTCTTCGCCGATGTTTTTCTTGATTGCTGTACGGAGTAATTTGCCTTCAGTTTGAGCTAACCCCAAGTCTAAGTGACGGTACACGGGAATAAACCTGATCAGAACGTGAGGCGTTTACCGTCGTCTTGGATTCTAGAGGATCGATTACGTCATTGTGAACTCTACGAGAAGAGAGTGAAGTAAGCTGAGCAACCAATCAATCCTATTCCTGTGTAGACGATCAAGGTCGGGCTGTCGTGTTGTGAGAGTTGTTCTGGGTGACCATAAGATATTAGCGTGTTTGTTTCGCCAGAGAAAAAGCAAATACTCGAAGTTGGACATTTGTAAAATAAGTTGCAGCATACACCAGAATTCGAAAATAGTTCTTCAAAGTAACGTACACTTTATTTGATATTAGATAAAATGCCTAAGTAGCAAATGCTGTATCGCTCCCTTCAGAATTCGCAAATTAAACCAAGATATAAAAAGATGAAGTTAGATTATCTCAGCTGAAAATATATAACCGACAAAATCGAAATTATTTGAGACACGGGAATTTTATGCGAAAAACCGATTGTCATTATTGACATACTTACGCCGTTACATTGCGCATCAACACCTTGGAAGAATATTCATGGGTATTGCGAATTATATTGGAAATAGAGAAGGAAGCGAAAGGTAAGGAAACGATACGATACTCCCGAAAACTACCGGAGGGTCGTCGAAAAGCAATATCGACGTAATATGGCAATCGACATTTCCAATTCCCCAGCTGTGATAAAGGGAAGTAGTTTATGTATTATTAGAGAATAATTGAAGCGCTCGTTTCCGATGGTAATATATATATATATATATATATATATATATATATATATATATATATATATATATATATATATATATATATATATCGCATAGATTGTAGAAACTCGAGAGACTAATCATCTCTATATTAATATCTAGTTTATTCCTGCAAAATCTTGAACAGAAAACCGTTATGTCCCCGTAGTTCAATAGCGAAAAGTAGAAACTATGCATTAAAACAAAAAGCGAATAGGGTTGGTACTTATTTGCTTTCTCACGTAAACAAAATGTGACACAAGGTCGTTTTTAATGTGAGAAACATCAGCTCTCAAAAAAGGGGGGGAGGCACTCTGTCAGTTGCATAACTAAAATAAATTGCCTTAGTATAGGAGGGTTTCCACGATATTGACAGATAACAAATTAATGTAACATCAGAACAGATATTAAACTTGGATCTTAGTAATTCCCGGAAAATGGAAGAGATAACAGAGCGGTCGGTGCCCCGGGAGGGGCCTGACTGGGGTACCGAAGGACAGAATGTTGGAGGTACTGGGCGACCTGAAGATCCCGGCCCAGTACATCGTGAGGCGCAGCTATGCAATGTGGGATCTCCTCTTGCCAACGAAAGAAGAAGCCGAGAAGGTAGCAAAAGGGGACCTCACATGGAAAACTGCGTCTCAAACCAGAAAAAAGGAGGACGATGGTCACTATACTGGGGGTCTCATGTTTTATAGGGGAGGATCAGCTCGGACCACATTATCTCAATACGGAGAAGTCGAGGGGGTGAACATGGTGAGGGGCCCCAGGAACATCTTGACCAGGGATTTCAAAATCAAGATGCACTTCGACCGTAAGGGGTTCCAAGAAATCCCCGCCCAACTTATCTCTGAGGGCTAGCAGATGTCAGTCATTGTAGAGGGTAGAAGGCCGCACTGCTGGCACTGCCAGACGCCCGGACATGTCCTGATTCTGTCCTTTCAAGAAGGGGCCAGAGCAGAGAAAGGACGACAACCCTGCGGAAAAAGAGGAAGCAAAGACGGCGGAAGAGAGGAGTGAGGTCGCAACTTGGAGCAAGGTCGCCCCCAAGAAAGGGAGAAAGCAGGAACCAACGGCCCCTCAAACACCAGCAAGAGGGACAGTGGTGACGACCAAAAGAAAATTGCGAGTGAGCTCCTCAGAAACCGAGGGAGAGAAGTAAAAGGAGAAGACAAAGCAGGTGGAGAAGAAAGAACGGAAAACAAACCCGAGGAAACAACCAAAGACCAAGATGCTGAGCCTCCAACATAAATCTCCCACGAGGAGATTCAGCCTACCTCTCCCCTATTCAATACCCCGGAGCAGAATGAGGAAGCTTCGATCACTACAATGGCAGTAGAAGTAGCAGAGGATAAAAGAGACCACGAAAAGACGGACCCCAGAGTGGAAAGAACCAGAAAGTATTCGTTCTGGCCGGGAAGCGTCTTTGCGAGATAGATGGTGACCCAGTGAGCGGCGACCTCAACGGGCGGCAGAGGAAATTCCTTAAAAGCCTCGAAAACCTCGCAAAGGTCGACGAGAAAGAGGTAGCCGATCCGAGGAACTTCCCTGACACCCCGAACCTCATAACGTTCGTAAGGCCAAATAGGGGAGGACGTGCCAAAGCTTTGTAAAGGAGGTTGGAAAAACGACGTTTCGGGGCTTCAGGCTCATGGACGGGGAGCACCCATTGCTGGCACAAATCGCCCAAAACTGTAAAGGGAGGGTCCCTATTTATGTTCACCCCTCATGGGAGGTTGGTCGTGGTCGATGTTGTCGTTAAAACCGGCGAGTTCCGGATCGTGCCAGTTTATGCACCTAACGTCTGCAGCGAGAGGGTTTCCTGTTTTCGGCGGAGGGAGGTGTTTCTCTTTTCGGGTCCGGAGCGGGTAGTGTTAATGGGGGGGCTGGAATGCTATCCTGGATCCCAAGATAGATAAGTCGTGAGGGATAGAGGGTCGGAGAGGTGTGAAAGCAGCCTGTCTGACCTGATGGCTTTGTGCGATCTTGACAGATTCCGTCGGGATCACCCGGGGAGGGAGATGTGGATATCGCAAAATCATATGGCCTCCCGTCCAAGTACCTACTTGGATAGGATGTTAGTTAGAATAGGCGACAGAGATTTCTTATCTTGTCCCACTGGCTATGTCATTCGAGCCACAAATTAGTTATGGTCCGTTTGAAGTCAGGTAATAGGCCTAGGTTGGCTGGCTACTGGAAGTTGAATGCCTCCTTGTTGGAGTCGGAAGACTTCTGGCAGCAGCTGACAATACTTATTCAGCGGGAGTTAGTGGGGGCGGTTACCGGGAGTAGCTGGTGGATTAGACTTAATGCTACTATTAGGCATTTTTGCGTCCAATATAGCCAATGCCTCGCGTTAACTAGGGCTCGAACCAAAAGACACCTAGAGGATAGGCTGGCCCGAGCGGTGGGAGGGGGTATCCTCTAGAGCTAGCGCTAGTTAAGGGGAACCTGGATCACTGGCTAGCAAGCGATATGCGGGTCAAGTAGTTAGAGCTAGGTTAAAAAGAGTCTCCAACGAAGCTGTAAACGTTGACGCTGTTGAGCGTGGGTCTGCCCTAAGACGCCGCTCGGACGGGTACATTCAGGATGTGAAAAACCTGGAAGGGCACACTCTCATATCGGCACAAGAGATTTGCAACGGGTTTCGGCAACATTTGGATGAACGCTTCACCTAACTACCCAGACTCCGTGGCAAGGAGTTTGGCAGCTATTTAATTGGTTCGCCCCGCCTTACTGCGTCCCGAGCGGCTAGCTGCAAGGGGGTGGTTATGGAGCGTGAGATCATTACTGCGTTAAAGCAGGTTGGCTATAACAAATCTCCAGGACTCGATGGTTTGCCCTACGAACTGTTCTTGAGGCTGTCGTCCATGTTTGCGCCCCTTCTGAAGGGCGTGTTTAACCACTGGTTTGTGCAGGGCTCGATCCCTGGTCAGGTTACCAAACGAGTGGTCACAACGGCATGGAGGGGAATCTAGATGATGCCCATCACTCCGCTAAACACAGAGTTGAAAATTTTATCCCGCGTTCTTGCAATCCGACTGCAGGTTGTTATCGGTGACTAGGTCGAGCCGGATCAGAACTACGCTGTGAAGGGTCGATTGATTCAGAACAACTTGCACTTGATGCGCCCGATCAAAGAGGGTTTAGAAGCCGACACGGAAGCCGTGCTGATCAATTATGATTAGTCCAAGACATTCGATAGGGTCGATCATGCTTTCTTGGAATCTGTTATAGAGACCGCCGGCTTTGGTCGGGACTACTGCAAGTAGGTCTCTGTTCTGTATTGTGATATCGCGGTAGTGGTGCAAGTAAATGGTAGGTCGTCGGAACCCTTTGGGGGTCTCTAGGTTGGTGCGCCAGGGGTGTCCGCTGTCGCCTCTGTTATATATCCTGGCATTGGAGCCCTTCCTTCGCAAACTAAGGGACGAGACGACGAAACTAGTCCTGCGCGGCATAGCTCTACTTGGCGACAAATTTGCTAGGGTGTCCCTTTACGCTGATGATGTTACCGTTTTTGTTGCGCGACGAAGCGATATTAAAGCGGTGATGGAGGCGATCGCTGAGTATGAAGGTGTCACAGGGGCCGTAGTCAATCGCAGCAAGTTCGTTGGCCTGCGGTTGAGCGCCTGGACCGGGTAAACTCGCTTCCAGGTGCCTTCAACTGGACGGATGGCCTGGTTAAGATCCTCGGAGTGTGGTTCAGGTCTGGACTCCAGCTGGACAAGAATTGGTCTGAGGTACAGAGGAAGGTCGAGTCGTCGGTAGGGACTTGGATTTGGAGGAAATTGTCATTGAAGAGTCGTGCGGAGGCATGTGCTACTTATGTGTTTCCGCTGATTCTTTACTGCTGGTCTGTTCTTCCCCTGCCTGCGGACCGCTGTAAGGATTTAGAGCGCCTCCTCTTTAAACTTTTGCGGAAGGGAGGAAAGCCGTATGTCCGTAAACAGGTCTGTACGCAGAAACGTGGCGAGGGAGGCTTAGGAATGGCTGACCTGCAGAGTCATAAGCACGCCGAAAGATTGTCCTTCCTGAGTCGGACACTGTTAGAGGAAACGCATTGGGTACCAACCATGGAGCAAGCTTTTCCACAGCTCATATCCACCCCTACCGCTGAGGGCCACAGAAGACCGGCGGGGGAATCGTGTTTCCTCACTGAATGCCGGGCCGACCTTAGGATATTGCCGGGGTCCAGTGACTTAGCGCGATCTAGGAGGAGGCTATATGAGGATCTAGTGGTGGGAACCGCAAACGACCTGCCGAGGAGGTAAGTTCTCTCACTGCGGAGTTGAGCACGAGCCAGTAGCCGTATCAACAATTCAGAGTTTTTCATCACATGGAGGCTAGTCAGGGACGCGCTGCGACTCTTTGGCAGACTAGCCAGAGACTGCAGGGATAGAGAATATTATTATCCCCCCTGCCCACGTTGCAATGAGAAAAATGAGGAGGAGACGAGAGAACACGCGTTCTTTCTTTTGCAGCGGAGTCCGGAATCTCTGGGAGGATGTCGGAGAGGTAACGGCTCGCACCGACCCCGAGCGGTCAGTGCCACTTGATTTAGCGTACGTAGTCGACAATGTGGACCCGCCGCTGTATGGGGAGAAATGATCGCTGTTTTTAGCGGTCCTAGCCGTAGCTAGCTTAGTGACGTGGGTTTCACGTTTGGGCATTGTCTATGAGGGCCAATCTGTTTCGGGTCACGATCTGGTTGGTTATTTTATGCATTAACTTATAATAAAGATGAGATGTGATTGGGAAATATTGCACCGCATAGACTTTGATAGGAGATGGGAGCACAACACTATTTTGTGCGCCCGACGAGGCGCTAGGTTCGAGTTCGTTTTCCCGCCTTAGTAGTCATTGGTTGCTGGTGCTGGAGTCCCTATTTTTTCGGAACCCAGCCCGTTGACGGACAAAAGTCTCTTGGGTAGAGAGTAGTTAGGCAGAGTAACAACCCAGAGTGGACACACGTTCGTTATTAGGGCCTAGACTAGGGTAAGTATGAGTGTTGATCCGGTTTCCGATTCTTTATTTTTCATCGGCACTAGAAGAGCTTCCAAAGATGTCCAGTCCACCTGTTTGTTTTGTCCCCGGTCTATTTTACCCCTTACGTATTATATCTTCCATCCCTGATGACGCCAACCCTACGTTATTTTTTGCTGCAATGCGGTCCATTAGGTCCCCCCTCCTCATTAGGGAAATACCTGCTTGCTTTCAACTGTCTTTCGGCGGGACCGGAAAACAGTGGACGCTCCATTTGATTATTAGCGAGTAGGTTGGGAGGGTACCCTTACTAACCCGCCCCCATAGGCATTTTGTTTAGTGGTTTTATTTTTCTTTTCTTTTTCTTTGGGGGGGTTATTAGTTTGCCCCCCTCCCCTTCATCTCACCCCCATTATATATAAAAAAATCCTTTTGTTCTGTAAATATGAATTTAGTTTTGTTTTTGAAAATACATTTGTCTTTTTTCAGGCGTTTTAGTATGATAGTGATTCTAGTGTAGGAATAAACTAATAAAGTACTTGTTTTCAAGCAAGTCTAGTCTAGCTTAGCAAGGATCCCCATACACCCCACTCCCCCCTACTGGCCCTGGTGCCTAAGCTGTCCCAGACCCTAAATGAGGCCTTGGTAGTAGATAATGCCAAGGCCGGGGCCGACGGGCTTAATAAACATACCATCTTTAACCGCATGCTACGAACACGTTCCTCTCATACCATTTTAGTGCCTGTATTCTTTATGATAAATACATATTATAGTTTATACACTTTACACTACTTGCAGGATCAATCTACAATAATTGCTTACAACAACTGAATGACGAATATTCAGGCAAAGCCTCCTTAAAAAACAGCTATTTGAAAACAGCATTTGACGACCAAAAGGATTCAAGAAAAAAGAACACGCGGATATTCGAAATCATTTTTCCTACACTCGGGGGAAATTCGAAACTTCAAAAGTATTTATTTTCACAAGTTCGGTGAAGAACGGGAAAAACTACTTTTCTACGTTATGGGGAAAAACATTCGAGCATAAAAATCCACAAACACGGGATGAAGAAGACTTCGAAAAAGGACAGCAATTCTTGCCGAAAAATGGATTTTACAAAGACGTCGTCAAATGCTTATCTTTCTGTTAAAAAGCTACTAAAAAGATTAAGTATATCAAAACGTAAGGAACAGAATATATATTTCTGTGTATATGAGTTTTTTCAATTCACTTTCAATTTTTATATGTGAAAACCCCTGATTTAAGAAGCCCGATGTGATTACAGAGCATATAAACAAATAAATGACAAGCCTATATTCCACATTTCATGATGGTGACCATCTTACAATTTATTCCTTTTATTCCGTTGACGCTTACAATTCTTGACAGTAACCGTTCTGTAGCTCAATTGAATTAATTCAGGAAGCACAGAGTTTCGTAAATTAAGCATTTGGATAGATATATAACACAACGAACAGATTTACGCCACAAACAAGTGTGGTTAGTGTGTGTTTCCCTATATTCATCGAGGAAAACGATCCTTACACTGCTCTAATGATAACGGAAAATAGCGCCGCTCAGGGTGACGATAATTGTACCTATTTACTATGCCTCCCCACGGGACAGAGTTAGACACCAGGGTCGTTTTTTAACGTGGAGAAAAGGTACAAAAATAAAAATTGTCTCAATCGTGAAGGATTTCTCCTCCAACGAAAGAGAACAAGAAATAGAAGTGCAGCATCTGAAGAACAGATACTACACTTTGATCTTGTCCCGAAGGCCAAGAAGGGTGACGATAATTGTAGCAAGTGACAAAATTTTGCATATTAGTTTTCAAAATAGAGATGCTTATAACGGTTTCTGCTTTTCGTGTACTTTCACCCGAATCGGTTAAAATCAAATAAAAATATTTTAATCTAATCGGATGTATTTTTTAATTTATACAATTTGCCATTTTGATCAACCTTTTATCTATAAAACGTATAGTTTTTCTCATTTACTAAAGAATGTGAGCCAAAGTCGACGACTGAGTTAACATCTACTTTACGCCAGCTTCCCTCGCACCTGACTAGTTAAATCTAATACATTTATCAACTCAGGAACGCACACAAACTCATAAGCAAACGAACAAGTGACAGTGTTCTATGACAAAGACATACAGGCAAGGAGATACATAAAAGACAAGGCCATCAAGCCAGACATTGTAATATGGAACAAGCCCGAAAGAACTGCACTCATTATCGATGTCACAGTCCCAAATGACTTTGGCCTTACGCTGAACGGGGAAAGATAAAATACCAGGACCTTAAAAATGATCTAAAAACGACATGCTCTCTGAAAAAAATAAGCATTCTACCCGTTGAGATAGAAGCAACTGGCGTAATAAGAGTCTTCGGAAATACTTTGAAACAATCCCTGGAAAACCAAGCTGTAACGAACGATAAATATCAGCCATAAAAGGTAACACCGTCTATTCTTAAAAGAGACCTCGGATACAAATTTAAATCGTAATAGTATCACGTGTTAGCTCCAGGAGGGGGCCCCTTTATTTCTTAAAACTTACTGAAGTACAATGAAAAAATAAGCATACGCATTGACATAGACACATACAAAACACATGGAATATTTCACAATGTCTGCTGATAAAGAATTTCCTCGATATCTTTTTTATGAGGGAGTCACCGCTTATCAAGGCCCGAAGGCAAATCTAGGGTAAGGGTTAATGAATGTAAAGTGGCAGTGTAGTAATCGTTGTGTAAATTTGATAGAATTTTTATTATTTTAAGGGGCGGCTCGACAAGAACTTACTTATATTGGATTTGAAGGCTATCATGTTGTAATCGGCCGGAAGATAGGCCATTGGATTAGTGTTCCACAGGCTAGAAGTTCCGGGAAAGAAGATTTGTTCATGAAATCTGCATTTAGACTGAAGCACAGATAGTGGGAGGAGAATTTTAATAGTGGTTGTAGCTAGTCGAGTGTTTTTGTGAAAGTTCGGCAATGAGGGACCATAGATTGGAGTTCAGATGAGCACTTGCCATGAAAATAATGACAGAACATATACAGGCTTGCAAAGTCTCTTCTGTGGGAAAGAGATTACAGGGTAAGGAAAACGACATCACCTAGTTGGTTTCGTAGCCGATTTTAAACTATCAAGACAAGATAGGGTGCTACAAGCAGCTCGTATGCACATGTGCCAACAGTACCCCATTGTAGGATGTACTTAGCTCTTATACAGATCGAGGATTGCATCGGCAGTGGGATACCTACTATAGCGAGGAGCTAATATATCTGCCATATTTTGCAAGGACTATAAAAGTAAAATCTTCACGCTTTCATATCTATGTACACTTGCAGTTTTATATTTGTGAATTAATGCCTTTTGAAATCTGTCCGTGTACGTCATAACATTTCTCTCGCGTCTTGAAAGTATATTTCTAAACCTAAGTCTTACACCAAATCTATTCCTTTAAACTAAACTTCTATATAGGTACCTCCAAATTTCGTAATGACTATTTTAAATTTGCTAGACGTGTTGCTTATGCAAGGATTGTTTTGCACGATCTGTGGTATAAGATTCTTGGCAGAAAATCGAGCTATTAGAAGTGCAACCAGAGTAGGAATACTTTATCATTCGGAATTATTTTGCAGAATGTGATACTGTTAAGACAAAAGGGATGAAAAATCCGTTTAAGCTAAAATGTGTCCTGCAGTTCAGGGTAAAACGTTCTAATATTTTTCTAGTGCCAATTCGGGGGATGGGGTTCTTAGATTTTAGATTTCTCCTTTCAGTAGGCGCACGGATATTTCAAAGACCTTTAGGTAAAGTGTTAGACGCTATTAAAGGTTGTGGTTTATGTTTACGATTCTGTCGAAGCAAGAGTGGAAGCGGTGCTCTTTCCACTTAAATATTCCTTTTATTACGTAGATAGGATGTTAATGTATATACTCCTACCTTGCAGTTGTAAAAACAAAAAAAAAAAATTAAGGGAACTATTATGAATGACGCCATATTATGAAATGAATTATCATCGTCATGAAAAATAATGCTATTTGCTTTAAGTTTGGTTATTCTTGGAAAGTATTCCATTTCTTTCTTAATCGTCTTCACGTCAAATTCATTTTTAGTTTTGTCGACAGAACCAGTTTTATCCTTCTTTCGCCTTAATTCATTGCTGTATTACAAAAATGCAAGAGACTATACTCTTTCCAATTATTATTTAGCACAAACTTCGGACGCGCTGAAGCATGTTTAGCTGCGTGCATAGTGACATTGAACAAGAGCAAAAATACCAAGAACCTTTTTTTTAGCTCGCTCGGAACGGAATTCGTCGTACATATCTTACAAGTTGTTTCTATTCATTTTTATATATTTTTCTTTTAATTTTAGGTTTTGTTCTTGTCTTCGCACATTTCCCCGCGGCCAAGTTGAACAGCGAACAAAGATATTGTCAACGTCAAATTTGGGAAGAGCTAAGCTCGAAACAAACGAAGCAACAATACATATAAGAACAAAAAATACTTCACCTAATAAAATAGATATGCGCATTCAAAAGCGTAGTACACCAATAAAATAGCAAAAGACCCAGTTGATCATATGATGGAAATGTAAACATAGGCTTGAAAGAGAAACTTAAAATTTGCCGTTAATAAGTTTCCTCCATGACTGATATATTTTTTAATTTTGTTAATAACCAGAGTACTCCCTTTTTTTGGAGGGAGGGAGTTGTTTTCCCCTCACATTAAAACCGACCTTATGTCTAACTCTGAACTCGTGGGGAGGCAAGTAAACAAAACAAAAGTGAGTTTCTGAACATGATTGATCATTTATATATTAATAAGATAGCATGCGTGTTATTTTCTGTGCCACGCTTACGAGGGACGTGCAATAAGTAATGTCCCTGACCAACTTCCAGTAGTCTGATCTACCTGAAATTTTGCATTTGCAATGATTTATATCTCTACGGATTATGTAGCAAATTGCAGCTCTGAACTAATTGTGGTTTCTGTTTTACAGGTGTTTGAACGGAGTCAGGTGTGAAATGGAGCCTGTTGAATGTCGAGCAGTGATCCGGTTTTTGTATTTGAAAGGACGCAAACCACAGGAGACTTTTGATGAAATGAAAGAAACTTATAATGATAATGCCCCATCATGTGACCTTGTAAAACGCTGGCATCGTGAATTCAAACATGGCCGGAAGTCTGTGGAAACAGCTCCCAGACCTGGTCGACTCCCTTTTGCCATTGATGATAGCCCAAGATGTCAAGATTAGTACAGAGTCTGGGGAAACTATCATTCATGACCATTTGCAGACCGTGTTTGTAGAACACCCCAGGTTGGCCCTCCAACCATGACGTAACTTCAGAAATCAAGGCTCCATCATTTGGGAAACGCTTTCCTTTAAGCACGACGTCCCTTATTTTACATATATATTAAAGTCTTGGAGGTGTATAAAAAGTTCTAAAAATATAGTTAACTCCCCCCCTCGGAGAAATAATCCTTTGCTGGACATACAAAAACGCACGTGCCGCTTTTGCATTATATATTTTTTCATATGTTTTTATTACGGTATCGATTCAAGCTAATGCACTCAAGTCATATGGATATATATTTTTTTAATCGCAACTTTATAATATACAAAAATCGATAGAACATTAACTATAATAATATATGCGAAATCTGAAAGAATTAAAATATACTTAAGCGTACTTTACGACCGGGTTTTTCCTGACGTTCGTGCTAGCTTAGATAAATACTTTTGCAGTTTTAACAAAAAAAGCTACAATAATATGAGAGCGTCTCAATTTAAACTGAACATCTACAGAATGCCAACATCAATATATTACATACGAATGAGTCCCCTGTGGAATTTCCACAGGTCCAGCTATTTTGTATTATTAAGATTAATAGGATTACTGTTCTCATCTGGGGTGAATTTTTTCTACATTCGTTTCGGTCAATGTTACCTCAAACCTTCAATGATCTGTGGCGTAACGGATAAAGACTAGCTAAAATTTAGTTGTGAGTGACATCTTGGAGTTTGAATTGTCCAATCTTCCGTGCAGGTGATACAACTGCGAATTACTTAAGACTTCTTCTCATTCGTGGCTGACAGAACGAGAACATTATAGCTCCGTGAATTATATAAAGGATTTCGTTCGAAATCCCGTGCAGATTTCAGAAGTCGACAAGATTTATCTAAAGAAGGTCGGAGGTTACATGGACGGAAATGTTGTGCACATGACACTCAAGGTAGGAATATCAGTCAGAATAATCCAAACAACAAAACAAGTGTTTTCACGCTTACCATATGTAATCCGTATAGTCTTGTCCTTGAAACGTGTTCAAACCCATGATGACAATTATTCTGTTATAAAATGGAAAACGGACAATAATGATTGCTCCCAATAAAAGAAAGAAAACATTCTTAAAGAAAACATACATATATATACACACACACACACACACATATACATGTGTGTGCATGTGTATATATGGATATATATACACACATACATACACACACATACATACACACATGATGGCAACAATTCTTTCTCGAGTAATGTCATTACTTAATATATATCTGGCTCAAATGACGCAAACATGAGCGCAACTAGCAGCACGGGCCGGACGGTCACCTCTATGAACCTTCTATAGTCCAACAGATCCACTGCTGACCTGGTCCAAGCTGTGGTGTCCTGAACACCTACCTGGCCAGACCCTGGAATTCCAGAGCCTTTATTGCCATTCACGCCCATATCTGCATCAGTCCTCATTGAATGTCTATTTGTCATGACTGGGACTTAGGTTGCTGGACACCAGAGCATACTCCACACGCCGGTGGCTCATGTATGCCGCAGCTAACAGTGCCTAAACTCCTCTGGAGGTTTCTGTCAAGGTTAGCTCACGCTTAGCCTTTGGTTAAAAGAACCTTGGCCCACAAGGCAGTGGAGGTCAAGTTATACGGCGCAGGACACGCGCCGTTCATCAGAGCCCCGTCTGCGTGGCAGTGGTCACGATGTGGTCAAGGTCTGGTGTGGAAGTGTGTTAAAAATCACACAGATGTCTTAGCGTCATACTGTGCTTCTCCCAGACAAATCAATATATACATACATAAACACATACTATAAATAAGCATTTAAATACACACTGGCACTATTGTTTTATTCTTCTGGAGTCCTAAGTGCAGGAAGTTACGATTGCTAGTGATTATCGGATTCGAACACTCAACGAAGCAATCTCTCTCCATTTGCAATGAACATAACCACGTGACCAATATCAACCTTAACGATATTCAAGTGAATTTTAATATTTATAAAGGCATAAACATTATTGAATGTGGATCTACAGTGATTTAGTGACTGAAAGCCACGATCTCGCAGGTAGGCCCACTGACCGATTTTTTTATTCGCAGGTAGTACTCAACACTAAACAGGTTTTTTTAAAGGGGCGGAAATAATCATTTTTCACACACACACACGTCTACATATACATGTTCCGGCTACGACCTCATCAAAGTCTTAGCCTCAATAAGACAGGAAAACAAAGACGCTTAACAAGGTACTCGCCGAAATATGTATGCATGTATGCACCTATAATCTTTGTATGAATTAAGATTCTATACAAAAATAGAGGTTTACTTGTTATTAGTCAAATTTTATGGAAATCGCTAAGATAAGATAGGGATTGATATAAGGAAAAGATAAGAATTTCTTTTTAAATTATATACAAACAGGAGTACAACATGTAATAAACGATTTGTTCTATTTTTTAATCTAGTAATAAAAAAAAAAAAAGATTATAGATAGAATGAAAAAACACCGGAGCAAACAACTACATCCGTTTGTTCCTTTTTTGATAGAGGTATTACTATTTATTTATATAATGCGTGCTTGTACGAAAGGGTAGCACGATAAAGATACTTCGGACGATAACAGGCCCCAAAATATGATTTTAAATAGCGTCCGATTAAAATAAATATATCAGCTCTGCTACTAGTAACAATATATAAAAAAATAGAGATTAGTAAACAGTCATACATAAGCCAACCTTTTCATCATGTCTTGGCTCGCTAGTTAAGTTGATTATAATGTCTCAAACAGATTCGAAACCCGACCACTTGTATAGTAGTAAGCAATCGTCCCTGTACTTCATCCAGTCACCACGAAAGGAAGAGCAAATATGTATATTATCTACAGTAGAACCCCGGGATACGGCATTAATTCGTTCCGGGGTTAGGATCGTAAGTTGAAATCGCTGTATGGGGGGAGGGCTAAGCAACCTTTTATACAATATATATTAGAAATTAGTAACAAAATCCAGTACAGTATATAATGCACATGCATATAATCAAATAATATTATAAATAACACCGTAAGGCGGGGAAAATACCGTAACCAGGGGCCGAAAACACCGTATTTCACATTGTAACATAAGAAAACATATCCTAGGGTCATCGTTTCCCGGGGCTCTACTGTCTATTATATTTCTGGTTTACGAGAAAATTCTATTCTAATTGCAAAGAGTAATGATTAATGCTTAATGAAAACTGTTATCTTTAATAGAAAGTTCTAAATGTAAACTAATTGTTAATAATAACTCAGTGACAATTGCTTTGTAAGCTAGAGAAAAGACTATAGCGGGGAAAGGATGGGTCTAATTTAGAAACAACCGCATCTCATTTTTGCACAACATTTGAAGGAACCTCCTGATATTAACTTCCTTTGACGAGGGAAACCTGATATTTCTATTGCAAACTTTGTTTTCGTATAAGCTTTATCGCTTATAGAGGTTTCTAGCTACTTGTAACTAGCTAACCAAAACATGCTCATGACTGTAGTATATATTATTACTTATGTAAAAACAAATATAGAGTATACGCTTTATTTCAGTATTGAGCACTCTTGAATTAACCTCGTTAAATTTCATTGGTTACTTAACCTCTAAAAAACAACCTCAGATCGTTATCCATTTTATAAATGAGTACAAGTTTGTTATTACATGAAACGTAAGACTGCACTTTAAAAACACCAGTAAATCTAATATTGAACAAGGTAATTTCTTATTTTTTCTAAATGATTTTATAGTCATAAAACTGATCAATCTAACCAATACACATGAAATGTGCATTTTAGCTTTGTTTAATGTTTAAGTTCTAAAACATTACAATAAATAAAATGACAGTTTTTATTTCGAAACCAATTAAAGACAAGTCGGAAACCAAGTTTTTCTTCCATACCTATAAACTGACTCAGCTTATTTATAAGGAAAAAACAAAAACATTTTTCAAAATTTTGGAAAGAATTAATATTTTATATAAAACCCCCGCAAAAACATTAATCTATATCGTGTCTAGAACGTGTCTGTGTGTGCGTGTGTGTGTGTACATTTTCCTACGCAATAACTGTCAATTTTCAGTCTACAGACTCGAAATTTGATATACAGGGTTCTGAGATTTGGGAAACTCTGTAATCCTTTTTCGGCCAGAAATTTGGCTGTTAAGAGGTCATAGGTCAACGATTTGACCTTTGAGAACTCTACCAATCTCCTCCGCCAATTTTGGGTATAAACAATTGAAATTTTAGATATAGGTTTTTTGGACATGGATCTAACTTTATAATTTGATTTGAGCCCCAAACAAATGTTAAGTCATAACAGGGGTCAAAGTTAAAAACAATTGACCTCTGTGGTCTCTACCAAATTACTCAGACAATTTCTGGTCTAAACATTTGAAATTTTACATAAAGGCTATTCAGAGATAGGGCAAGCTTTTTAATCGGTTTGGGTCGAAAATTTGAGCTACCAATATATATATGCATGTATGTATTTTTGCATGTCTGCCTAAGACTTTCTACAGAGGCGACGAATTTTCACAGGATTAGTATCGTTTTTAAACTCGAACTTTCAGACGACAAATACTGAATAATTGGCTGAAAACATTAATTTCTTCACCCTCAACTGGGCACTTTTCTACAGAGAGGGGGTCGCTTTTTTCACCGATATTTTTGGAAGTGATCGTCTCCTTTCGCTTGTCTAGCCTTAATTTAAACCTACGTCACTTCCGGTTTGGCGGTGATCGTAACACGACGTCACGTTTTTCCCGTTCTTTTCCTTATTCACGGTACAGGTTCGAGCCTGCCTTCCTACTACCACTTAATTTTTTTTTTTTTTGCTCAACACACACCTCCAAGCACACAGGCAATGCCGGGCTGAAATGCTAGTATAATTTTATTACTGAAGAAGATGAATCCATTCATGCCATTAAGTCTTAAAAGATTCGTTCCATTATATTTACCTTTCAAAAACTCACATTACCTCATGCCATTCCGCGATGCTTTTAACAAGGGTGTTTATTCTATGTTTTCTATAACCGAACACTAATCCGACATATGTCTAGGCACGACTTACAGAAGTATACTAAGAGCGTGTATAATCACTGAACAGCACTGGCATGGTTAATTTGGAGCGAAAAACAAAAACAAAACAAAAAACGTATTTTTCAATTAGTGATGGGTTATTTTTAGGAAATACATTCTGCTTTAAAATAATTAATAACCAAGATAGAACATTAATAAAGATTAAGCAGATAAACTTATTGAACGCTAAATTATTGAAGGGTCGAAACAAATAGTTTATGTTATATGCATAAAAAAACACTTGGTGCATTAAAGTATATGATCTAACCTTTGAATGTGACATACGAAATTTTCTTATAGTATGTGGTCTATCTACAAAGCACATTATATAGAAACTGTAACTTGCTGCTCATATATAGTTATAAAACTGCGGTGGACTTTCTGTTGGTAGACACACGAGCAGAATGTGGCAGTTAAAAATAATCATTGGGTTTTTTTTTTCGGAACGACAAACAATACAATAACAGAATAAGATGTAAAAACAAGTATTTATTGAAATAAATTAACAAATAAATAAAAATACACCTCATTAATTTAACCACTAACCCTACGCCCGAAGCGATAATATTCTAATTCGGACTGGGGATAAGTGGCTGAATGAATGACCTGTACTTTTATTCGGCCTGTATTTAACTCATTGATATCCATTTTCGAATAAATTCATCTTTTTATTGGATTTGCTGATTGTCTCTTTTTTAACTCTCTTAAAATAAAGAAAAGTAAAAGAACGTCAATCCTACGAAAAATCCATAACATTATATACAAATTTTTGCTTAACTAAAATTCTACTTAATTGTTTTCATTTTCTGATTTAAATTTCCTTTAAAATGTTTGCATTTATTTTACAATGTCAGCATTTTTAATTACTAAATACAGTTTATGGTTGAAGTCTAGTTCTTGATCACACACACACACACACAATTTCTAATAAACTGCCTACTTCTTATATCCACAAATGTAACATTACAGAGGTAGAACATATTTAGATCACATGAAATACAATAAAAAATGTAGGCCTCATATATTTTGTATATATAAAAAAATTACATCTGTACCCATGGGGGTTAATGGCAGATTGTCTATTTCCGTTAACGAGCTACGAGAGCAGATGAAAAGCAACAATCACAAAGCGAAATTAATTGCAAGCACACTGAAAGAGAAAACACCATTTTACTTATACTACTACGCGTTTTCCCCAATTCCTTAACCGCCATTTTTATTAGCGTAAACAAATATCAAAATATCAAATACTCGTTTTTCTTTAATCGCAGTTATCTAGTCATGACTTTATACGTAAACATGAAAACTATTGGGCAAATTTATAGGGGGCTCGTGTAGAATAGATAGAGTGAATTCTGAAACAAACGAAGTTCAGGTGAAAACATTACCTATTAACGTGTCCTGTCGAAAATATGTACAAATTAAAAAAAAAAAAACTACGAAAAATAATCCGATAAACAATGTGAGATCTAGTTCATACAAAAAAAAAAAAAAATCCGACATTTCGTATTTTGAAATAATGGATTGTCAACTTGATTATTGTTACCTCCCTTGGATTATGAACCTTCTTTCACATTGAAAACATACGATAAAACTTCGGTACACGTGATAAATTTTCTTTTTACTAGATCATTTTTCGCATTTGTTTTTTTGATTGTTTTTTTTTCACATAGGAGTCACTACTTATCAAAGACCAGAGGCCACTGGGGAAGAAGGGTTAAAGAATATACAGTAGTGAATGAGACAATATCATAGTAATCGTTAGAAATGTAAATTTGGTAAATTGGATTACTTAAGGGAAACGGCTCATCAAGAACTTGTTTACATTGGACTTGAAGACGACCATATTGTAGTCAGCTGAAAAGCAAGCAAAGAGAAAACAGTTCCACATGTGTGTAGTTCTAAAAAAGAAGCTTTATTAATAGAATCTACGTTTAGAAGGTCGGAGATTACATCGACTAAAACGTTGTGAAAAATCACATTAAAGATGAGAATAGTAGTCTAATGAATCCACATATTAGGAATAACCAATCCCCATCTCAGATATTGAGAAAACTTGTGTATTGCCTGTCTCATAGTCGCCTCACTCTTTTCTATCTGTCATTCTTCGCAATATTTATATGCACACTAATGAATATAATATGTGACAAAACTAATCAAGAGTTGGAATGAGGTATGTATTTTCTAACTTCAGTTAACTAGCTAACGCAATTCTCGAATAGCGCGTATGCTAAACAGTTATACGCCACTAAAACTCTCTCTCTCTCTCACACACACACCCACAGATATATATATATATATATATATATATATATATATATATATATATATATATATATATATATATTTGTAGAGGATTCTAGATATATGAAAGGTTTTTCAATGTGGACTTCAAGATAACTTCAACAGGCACCGTGGAGCTTAAATATGATTAGCATTATAAACAAGACAAAGCAATATATGTTATATTCTCTTTGTACCAAGGTATGCCGAAGCCTAATGCTTCTCCTCTGAAGAGTGTCTAAACAACGAAACGTTGTGAAAAAAAAAAAACACTCAATATAAGAACGTTCGATGAATCCAAATAATGTGAATACACAAACTATACAGAATAGTTCATGTTACCGTGCTATTGTGTTTTTTTAATATATTTACTAATTAAATTCAATTTTTATGATATTTTTATTTATTAAGATATAAGGTGAAAGTAAAGAATAGTCACAAAACACCGGCCCCTCCTTATGTTAAGAATGAATTTCTAAATAACGTGTTTATTTCGGCGCGGCAACAGATGCAAAATTACATTTTGCTTATATCAGGCATTTCTGAAACTATAACAGCTTAGTCCTTGCATTTTCAGAATAACCTGAAAAGATCATTTTTTTTTTCAATTTTATAATTGTGCCCACAGTATTTACCCATCTTTTCGCATAGTTTTAAAATAATGCGATTGATTTTAACATATGACAATCGAAAATAAACCAGGCAATGTGGATTTCGTTTGCGGTTGGCATTGCGTTGAAATTTGAAAAAAATCCCATCAAATTTAATATGTAAGTAATTTCCTTTCAGATGTCTCTAATAGGCGCTTCGATACAATTGGATCCGAACTAAACCTAAAATTCGTGTTAGTTAAGAATGATAATTAAAAACAAAAACAGTTCGGTTCAAGATATGTAGAAGTATTCTATAATCTCTCTCTCTCTCTCTCTCTATATATATATATATATATAAAAGTAAAAGTGTCTGTGTTTGTGTCTGTCTATCTGTGTGTCTGTGTACATTTTCCTACGCAATAACTGTCAATTTTTAGTCTACAGACTCCAAATTTGATATACAGGTTACTGAGATTTGGGAAAATCGATGTGATCGGTTTTTGACCAAAAATTTGACGATTAAGGGGTCAAAGTTTAACAATTTGACCTCTGAAAACTCTACCAAACTCCTCCGACAATTCTGGTCTAAACACTTGAAATTTTAGATATAGGTTCCTTGGACATGGATCTAACTTACTAACTCAATTTGAGCCCAAAACAATACATTTTAAGGGTCATAATAGGGGTCAAAGTTAAAAATTGACCTTTTTTCTTTTTTCTCAGCATACACCGCCAAACACCTGGGAAACGCCGGGCACTCATGCTAGTGTACATATAAAAAAGAAATGGAAGTGTTTATGTTAGCTAACATATTTACAGTTTTGCTTGTACGATTCCAGCATCCATGAAATTGGAATAAAATTATGCAACGTAAGAACGATGTTGAAACAATATTATTTTGAAAATTTTTATTAATTATTCTGTATTTTCATCTGTCAATTTCATAAATGAAAGAACTTATAAATTTATATTTGGTACTAGTGCACTTGTGGGCCCGTGTTGAAATAATAACGTTATTATTTAGAAAGCAATTCTTAACATGGGGGAGGGGGATTTGTACCTATTCTATACTTTAACTATACAATTTAATGAAAACAGATATCATAAAACTTTAATTAAACTTAAAAAACTCAATTTACAAAAAATAACGTGGATCGATACGCGCACTAGCACCTTAAATTTACTCTGCAAATTATATGTTAAACGAAACACGATCCGTAAATTGCATGATTTTTTTTCTTTTTTTTTACATGGAAGTCACCACTTATCAAGGCCCGGAGGCCACTCGGGGATAAGGGCTATTGCATGTACATTCATCAATGGGATAATTTCGTATTAATCGCTAGTAATGGAGATCTGAGAAAGTGTCTTAAGAGGGCGGTCCATCAAGAATTTGTTTATGTTGGACTTGAAGACATCCAGGTTGTAGTCAGGTGGGAAACAGGCAAACGGAAGAGAGTTCCACAAGCGTGCAGTTCTGAGAAAGAAGCCATGTTCATGGAATCTACGTTTTGATTTAGGCACAGATAACAAGTGGGGAAAATTACTAACAGTGGTTTCAGCTAGACGGGTATTTTTCGTGAAAGATTGGCAAGGGAGGACCTGAGATTGGAGCTCAGACGAGAACTTTCCATGGAAATAACGATAAAACAAAGACAGTCTCGCAGCATGTCTTTTGTGGGAGATAGGTTGCAGGGAAGAGAAAAGGGCATCCCCCACTAGGCTACGAAGTCTATTTTGTACTAAGGCAGGATAGGCTGTTTTAGCAGCTCCTGCCCAGATATGGCAGCAGTATTCCATCCTTGGACGTACTTCGCTTTTATATAGATAGAGAATTGCATCAGCAGTGAGATATTTACTGAAGCCATTTTCCTAGCGAACTTTCAGATTTGATGTACGTGTTCCATTTCAGCTCAGGAGTAAAGGTCAATTCCGAAGATTGTCAAAACATGGAACCTCCCAAAGACGAGAGCCATCCATTTCAATTGATGCCAGATGGGGATCAGAGCGTTGATGATATAAATATAGATAGAATATCAATACTATATATATTGCTCGACTAATTTTTTAAAGAATCTATTATGGCATTTTTCTATATTTTTATGGACATGCACATCTATCCCTCTGAAGACCAAATCCAAAGGCAAAATAGATGTTATAATTAAACGTAAGACCGATTTTAATACTTATTCAGAGAAGTTACAGTGTTGAAATAAACATGCTATAATTTTGAAAGCCATTTTTAATATAGGATGGGGGACAGTGTTTTGTAACTACTCTATACTTTCCCCTAAAAATTTGATAAAATATCGTAAAACTTGAATTTAACTTGAAAATACTACAAAATAAATAGCCTGATAACTTCCCTGCATAAAACCCCACATTTTAATAGAATTTGAAAATAAGTAGTTTTATTCATACGCGAGTACCATTTTAAACGTTGTTTAGCAAACTAACACCGATAACATATCGACCAATTAAGCAATGAAAAAGTACAATTTCATTTTATTACAAATGCAAATGAATCGTTGAAGTTTTTTGCTTTCAATAGAAATTTTTAATTGTGTTTTAGTCCCCCAACAAAAGAAGGGTAAACCTGTAAATTCACACTCGTCCGTTCGCATTTTTCTACATTACTAAACCTTGGAATTTTTTGGAATTTTTTGAAATTTTGCAAAAACATTAAACATGATAGGAGTAAAAAAATTAAACGGACTTTTCGGGGAAAATTCCGGTTGCCCCCCCCCTCCGCACCCCGGGTTAAAATGGCTAAAATTAACACTTTTGTGCGTATTAAAAAAAAAAAAAAAATGATGCCTTGCATTTTTATAAACTTTCTGAAAAGTTGTAACTAACTGATTTCTATATAATTTTGTTTGTCTATAATTTGCGATAACTTTTGGGTGTGCCCCAGGGGTTCTTTTAGGGCTAATAAAAACACTCCATTTTGGGATCTATTTTACCATATTTGTCTAAAATTTTCTGTGTATGTCTATTTAGCAGTTTGGTGCTAATGCACTTACTGATCCGCGCTATTTTTTTAATCGTATTTCCAGGTTTAATTAAAGTGTTATAAGTTTTTTTTTTATTCAATTGTAAGGATGAAGTACAGAATAGGTACAAAAGACCCTGCTCTCCTTATGTTAAGAATGGCCTTTTAAATAATAACGTTATTATTTCTGCACGGATCAATAAGTGAACGAGTACCAGCAGTTTTGCATTGTGCTTAACTCAATTTTACGTATGTTAAGACCTAAAACTACACGATTTGCTCATTTTCACCAGTATTTGACGTCCGCTGAGGACTTCCGGGGCTAAAGGGAGGGGCTGAACTTAGTCATTTTTTTAACCGTCGTTCACTGCGCACTCACGGGCTCCATGCAGGATTCTCTTGTTTACTTAGGAGTCACGTCTTATCAAAGACCGAATTCTTTGAAAGGATAAATGGATATAAAGTGATGGTGTTGAATTCGTTAATGGCGTTAACTGGGTGGAATTTGATTATTTATGGGGACGACTCAGCAAAACTATGTTTCCATTTGATTTGGAAGTTGCGATGTTGTATTCAATGTGTTATTACTTACTCGTTAGGTGGCCAGATTTTGAATATCCTAAGATAGCTGTCTTTTCAGAGGAAGTGCAGATCGTTGTATCCAAATAATATACCAAGTGTTTTTTTTCTTTTTCTATCGCATGTTGAGGCATGTAGTCTGGCCGATTTGATGCCTCACTGTTATAGTATCCATAGTATATTCCTAAGGAATTAAATTCATTGTGTGCACGCGTACATCATTCAAGCAATTTTCAAAATTACGATTCTACCTGATAGAGTCCATGTGTTTTTAAGTTTACTATTGAAGAGAGAACGGGTAATCTTAAATATTAAAATTACCAAATCCAACAAACATAAAATACAGGGTGGGGCAGAGCAACTTGTTTATTTGGAATGTCAATTAAATTTAAATAAGCAAGTTGCTCTACCCCACCCTGTACTGTGAATCAGAGCCTTATTTATTTTATTTTATTTTTTGTTATTGCTGCAATTTTGGAATCATGGTATATTTTGACCAGACTTTATTACTATTTACATTTACAATAAAAACTCTTTTAGAAATAATTAAAAATAATTGTATTTCTAGTTAATTTGCATCTAGAAAAGTTCAGTAATTATTTAACAAACCGGTTTTGTAATAAATCTTGTAGAGGTTTAAAAGGTATCCAGCATTAGAGCAAAGCGAGTTATTACTGCTAAAAAATCTCATTTCGTTTTGGTGCTTGCGTAGATAAGGGACCGTGCTATATTTAAGTAGAGTTTTCAAGTTATATTAAATTTCTATGGTATCTTTCATTTTTGTTTCCAAATTGTTAGGTAAAAGTACAAAATAGTTAAAAAGCCTGCTCTTATTCTGTGTTAATAATGGCTTTCTAAATAATATCATTATTTCAGCACGACCCGTAAGCTGCAAAAATACTTTATATTTTTAAAAGAATAACATAAGTATATATATTCACCAGTCTCCATTATCGACGAAAAATCTCAGTTTTGTTCTGAAACGCAATTTTAGATTTTAAAACCGCGAATAAATGTACAAGAGGTCACCCATCCATACAGCGCGGCCGTAACCGAGATTGAACTCACTATAAGAGTTTGTAGTGCAATTCAAATCCTGTCGGTAGCTGAATAGTTGATCCTTTGTCGGGGTTATCAATGGTGTTTTTTTTATCGTGACACCATCACTAGACGAGGTGCCTACCATGGCTTAAGACAGTCCCATCTATCTCCGAGAGAAGGATAGACCTTGCCAGTTTCTGAACGGTATATACAGCGCCTCGCCTTCCCAAATGGTCACCCATCTGGTACTGACCAGGATCAACGTTGCTTAACTTCGATTATCTAGCGAAAACCGATGTGTCAACGTGATTTTGTCGTAAATAAAACGTGGATTGGAATTTTTTAAAAAAGTGTTAGCCCCTAGTTAAAAATATATATATAAAGAAGAAAAAGCTACCTTTCAAATCGTAAAACGATTCGGCTATTTCCGGGATGGATTCGAAATTCTCCGTAGATACTCGGGACTTACTACGTAAGTACTGAATTTCTTAGGTTCTCGATTTTACAAGTGCAAAAATGACTTGCTTGATGAAATTCTAAAAAGAAATCGCAAATTCAAACTCCTATAAAAAGACATTTTAATGCATCTAAAACCAAGGTTCTCTCCTATCTTCAACGTTCTGACCCCCTCCCCGTCAGCCCCCAATTGAAATGAACGGCTCTTGATGTGAAACGTACCATGTTTTGATAAGCTGCACTTTTGATCTCACATGTAGCACATACATCAAATATGCTGCCAAGGTCGCTTTAGAAAATTGTTAGGTCATTCTACCGCTCTAGTAGATATTTCACTGCAAATAAAATAATCTACCTACATGAGCCAAGTACGTCCTAGGATGTAGCATCGTGGCTATATCTGGGAAGAAGCTGCTCTGAGCACTCTATCTTGCCTTGATAGTCCAAAACCGGCTTCGAAACATGGTAGGTGATACCCTTTTCTCTTTCCTTCAACTTCTTTCCCTTGGAAGAGACATTGCTAGCCACCTATCTCAGCTCTGCCGTTATTTTCATAGTAAGTGCACGTGTGAGCTCACATTTAAGGTCCCCCTTGATAAACTTTCACAATAAAACACTCATCTAGCTACAATCACTATCAACAAGTTTCCCACTCTCTACCTGTGCCTAAATCTAAACGCTGATTTCAGGAACAAAGCTTCTTCCTTTGAACTGCCTATCTGTAGAACTCAATTTTGCTGGACTGCTTTCTAGATGACTACAATATGGTTATCTTCAAGCCCAATATAAACAAAGTATTTGTAACAATCCCCTTAAACAGTTAAATTATACCAAATTCACACGTCTGTCGTCCCTCTGATTATCGTGCACTCCTTAACTCTTATCCTCGAGTGGACTTCGGGCCTTGATAAATGGTACCCATCTTGTAAAAAAACAATGGAAAGTAAGTCTTTACTTCTGTTTTCAAAAACGAATATACATATATTGGAGATAGCTCAAACTAGCATTATTTTAAGAAACATTTACATAATTATAGTTTAAGATGACCATCGAATATTATTAGGTTGGCGCAAAAACAATGTCGTTTTCTCACATATGTTACTTTTATATATGATTTCTGAATTATATATATATATATATATATATATATATATATATATATAAAGCTGAACGTCTGTGTGTGTGTGTGTGTGTGTGTCTGGTCAAAAATAGGCTCCTAGATGGTTGACTATTATAGAAAACTGATCACATATAATGATAAAAGATGTATCGAGACACAAGAATGGGTATGTTTGATCTGGCATAATGATGATTCATTAAAATTGTGGGGTCTGCGTACGCGCCTGGTCCACAAGTATGGAAATAAAAAATTTAAAAATTAAAACAAAAAACGTTTACAAGTGTTTTTGATATAGATGTACATAATAATACTTTAATAAGTATGTTTTAACTTAAATAGGGATGATATAATAAAATTGTGGGGTCTGCGTTCGAGCCTGGCCTCCATGGAATGGAAATAGGCACAAACTTTATTAAAGACTTTTCATATCTATCTGCGTAAGTATACTTTGATCATTATGTTTCAGTTTGAAGAAATATGGCATAATAAAATTATGGGGTGTTCGTTCGCGCCTGACCTCCATAAAATGGAAATATGCCACAAAGTTTTATAAGGTTTTTTAATATAGATCCACAGAATATTGTGATGTGTTTCAGTGTGAACAGGTATGATATAATGAATTATGGGGCTTATCTACTTTATTTTTACTTTCATCATATCTTGCTTTGGTTTTGATACCCTCAAATTCGAAGCTATCTCTTTACAACCCTTCCTTTTCATAACCTATCATACTTTCATAAATCAGAGTCCATTTTCTGTAGGCTGTTTTTGAACGCAGTCAACGACGTGTACTTTTGCTAGTATATATATATTTGTGATAGAAGGGAAGCGTTCTCATCTCATCAGATGTATTTGTCGTCAAGAACTAAATGTATAATATATATCCTCTATGGTTGCCGTTCTCTTCCTTTTATTCTATTATGTAATTAATCACGTTTTTCTCGAACGTAAACTCGAGTGTCTCTTCTTCTGAAGTTGCTGTTGTTGTTGCTTTTCTGTTTCTTTATCTAATCTTCGTCCAAATGTGTTCCTTGTCATCACCTTGATAGTTTCAGTTTACCATAGCAATTTTCTAAATTTCCCTTTCTCTTCTCGCATCTCCGTGATCAACAATTATATTAGAAGCAGGTGCTTCTAAATTGAGCATTTGCAATTAATACTGAAGCTAACAAATTACAAAACAAAAGGAGATTATTCACTGGTATTGTTAGATCACCGGGCTTAAGTGTCTTGAGCTTGGACAATGCAAAGATGAGTGATCATTTGAGAATATCAGGCGCTGTATGCGGAAGTATGGAAAATTACCCTTCAAAATACAGCTAAATAAGATGTTCTTAGCAAGTACTTCAGGATAAAACTGGGTATCCATCATACATATGCGTTGGCACAACAGAACAAATGTAACGGTTTCATCCAATCAAATAAATCAGTCTTTATATAGAGGTATTTTGTGGTAACTTCTTTTTGCACTATTTTCGCGTTTCATTCGTTTCATAGCTTTCTGCCTCGGCTTGTAATTAATAGAGAAAAGTTTTAATTCCGTTATGGATATAACACGGGAATTGTTTTCCCCTGTCTCTCCTTTCTATTGCATTGCTGACTAACTGCACGATTCCCTTCCTCGCTGTTTTCTCATTCAGTTTTGCTACGATTGCATCGATTTTTTCGACGAGTTTTTCCTGCTTCATTGATTCTCCGTATAGTGTTTGCGTTTTCCCTGGCCGTGGTTCGTCATTAGTGATCTTAGACAAATAAATATCTTCATACAGAAAGGAAGACTAGAGACGTTCGTTGAGAGTTCTCAGGATGTTAATTTTGAAGAGAATTTACTCACACAAGAAAGAAAACAAGTGAAGCATGTATGGTCCCTCGTGAGGGCACAGTGAATTAAGTATAAAATAATGTGTAAGTCCATCATTACTCCCCCCTATTAAGCCCCAAAAGTTCCCAAGAAATGTCGAATCTTGGTGAAAATGAATAAACGGCGCAGTTTTAGGCCTTAACATATGTAAATTTCAGTCCTGCACCATGCAAAAAGAAGAAATGATTAAGTTCATCATTTGCCCCTCCATTTAGCCCACAAAGTCCTCAAGACCTACACATTTGAGTTCAGCACTACGCAAAACTGCTAAATAGATATACACAGAAAATTTTGGACAAATACAGTAAAATAATCCCAAAAATGGAGTGTTTTATTAGCTCTAAAGAGCCCCTGGGGCAGACCCAAGAGGTATCGCGCAGTATAGACAAACAACATTATAGAGAAATCAGTTTTTTTTTCTTTAGTAAGAAAAAATGTGTCAATTTTAGCCATTTTAAGCTGAAAGGCACACCTAGGGGTTCAACCGAAGTTTTCCCGGAATATCCGTTCTATTAATTTTTACTCATATCATGTTTAATGTTTGTACAAAATTTCAAAAAATTCCAAGACATAGTTATTGAGAAAAATGCGGACAAACGATGGGACAAAGGTGAACTTACAGGTCCACTCTCCTTTAGCCGGGGGGGGGGCCAAAAAGATACTTACGTTCTTTTAGCTAATTATAAACTTATCATCTTACTTAGATACGTGAAAATAGAGAATCAAAATTATCAGAAAAAAACATTGCGCTTAACGATTATAAAAACAAGTTTTCTTACAGCATTAGGACCTATGTATCCCATACGGTTACATGGACGCACACCTTTAAAAACCTATTTTATTCTCAATGCGACAAAATTTCATCATTATTTCGTTTAATCGGCCTCTCCTCTTGTTTGTACTTAAAAATTACTTAGTACCATCAGCGATTCAGCTCTGATAATGATCTGTTTTGGACTGCCCGCTCAACTCAAAAATGAATAGTTGCTCATTATACGTCGCTATTCACGGCCACTTCGAATGGAACACAAACAATCCACTTGTGGGCAGTTCTATTCGCAATCATGTGGTGAAGTTCTAGAGAGAGAAGGGGGAGAGCATAAAACTCGTTACGTTTTAATCATATATTCATTAATTAGTTACATTCAAAATGATCTTATATTCGGCCATTTTGTGTCACACCATGTGAGTAGATCTTTTCTGAACTGTCGTTTATGCGAGAGAGGAAATATATTTTTCTTTCTGTTCTTCTCACCATGTTCTTTCGGTTTTCCTTTCATGCCTCTCTCTTCACCGTAAAAACAAAGAAACAAGGGGTCTCCTCATCTCTTAAATTCCAATTCACTTTGCTCTTTTATTTAATATTTTTCTTCTCGAGTTGTTGATCGAAGAGATATCAACCATGTTGGAAACACGTTTTTCCAATTTTTTTATCAGACAAGCGTACGAAGTCAAGCCGTCAGCCAAAACAGATCTAAGAAAAACAATGAAGATAAAAAATATAAAAACGATGATCTTGTATCCGATAAAGAGTTATATCTCTCTCTCCCTTAAACGTAAAACAAGCTAAAACAAATAAACATTATAAGCATATTTTTTTCTTAAAGTCAGAAGAGTTCATGTAGTGCCCGTTGTAACATTAATGATGTCATTTATTTAAGTAACGATTATTGTGACAATAGCTTCAACGCCATCTTATTACAAACAAGTAAGCATCACGAGAATACGTCTCTAAATTTTACATTTGTTTTACTGGATTTATGGTATTTTGGTAATAATTTGATAAGGAATATATTATTGTATATTCCGTTGATGTAGACGTCCGAATAATTTTATCTGTGCTCCATGTGTTAAGTTTTGATTCATTATCTTCAATGTGATCTTCATCTGATTGGTTTGCTTCAATGAATGCAGTTTGGTTTGTGTATTTTCTATTTAACGAAATATCACCCTAGTAAGTTGATTTAATGATCATCTATAGAATTAGCTGTACGAATTTAGGAAAACTCGTCCCCGGAAAACTCGTACTCGGAAAACACGTTATCAGAAAACTCGTATTTGAAGAACTCATCCATTTTTGCTAGGTAGGAAAACTGGCCCATTATTGAATAAATATCAATTGAAACGGCGTTTTATGACCGTTATTGAAAGAGATACTGTTTTCACAAGAGAATACATATCCCATAATATTAAAAAAAATGTTTTTAATTGTTAACTGTTATCCAAAAAAATTAAATTTATTTTTCTAAGTATTTGTGTTCTACCAAGCTTTGTAAGTTTTTAGTGGTTCAACTTATTTTCAAGAGTTTATTTAGTTAAAAATAAAAAAAAGTAATGTCGCGTGTTACAAAAAATGTCCGACATGAGAGGATCACGTTTTATGATAATCGCTCAAAAATAGAAAATTGAAGAAAATACTGGTGGAGATATACAGGGTGGTCAAAAAGTCAGGTAACATGTTAAAGGTAGAAAAAACAATATGATCCATTATAATCTCTATTCGTTTAATATTATTTCTTGGATGAAATTTTTCCACAACGATGGATTAGTCGCCGTGGCCCAGTTGAATGGCCAGCCAGATCTCCGGATCTTACCCCTCCTGATTTCTGGCTTTGGGGCTATGTAAAGGATAGCGTTTATGGCAAGAAGCCTGATACAATAGCGTCTTTAAAGTTATTTATTGAAGAGGAAATTGCGCGGATATCAGCTGACATGATTACACGTGTTACACAATCAGTGGTTAATCGCTTCCAGCGATTGATAGAGAGAAATGGACGACAATTAAAAAAAATAAACATATTTCATGTTTGTTTCATTTTATATTTCAATGTATGGTACTTAAATATACGTGTATTGCTAATATCGTTTTTCTTTAAAATGTTACCTGACTTTTTGACCACCCTGTAGTTTTAAAACAAGACCCCCTCCAATATAAATAAATTTTATATTTTTTTATGCAATGTCCAAGCTACCGGAAGTTGAGACGGTTGAGTATGTAACGACATCGAACGGAAGACACGAAAAACGAAACCACATATTTATTTAAAATAATTACTTTAGTTTTTAACACTTTTTGTGTTATTTCGAAACAAAACAAAAAAGAAAACACTTATGTATTATCAAATAATAAAACAAATATTTTATTTGAAAAAAATTAATTCAGTTTTAACACATATTGTGTTCACGAAATAACAAAAGACACTTGTGCAGTATGCGGACGGCGATCATCTTTTCTTGGTGCGCTTCACCTAACTGTCGCCAGGTGGGACTTCTAGGTCAAAGAACATTTAAATTATTAATTTATTGTCGACCTTTCAAATTATTTAAGTTTAAAAAATGTTTAATTTAAATTATTTATTTGTTCGAAAAAAAAAGAAGTTATTTTACTTTATTAAAATCCAGTGTTGCTTTCATTACAAAATTGTTTTATTAAAATTATATTTTCTTACGCAGACTTTTAAATAAATGTTTTTGCGAATATATATTGATACATTTTTATACAATAAATATTTTGTTTTTAAAATATTTTTCTGTTCAGAAAAATATCTTGTGGTGTTGTACCCCCATTGATACGCGCTATTTTTTTAAATCGTATTTTCATGTTTATTTAAAGTTTAAAGATATCTGTTTTTATTAAATTGTTAGGTGAAAATACAGAATAGGTACACAGCACCCTTCTATCCCAATGTTAAGAATGGCTTTCTAAATAATAACGTTATTATTTCATCACGGATCAATAAGTGCGTGAGTACCAATCTTGTTTGCTACAAGAATTGTTTAAACTAAATGAATAAACTAATGAATAAAAATATTGCTTTCTTTGATAATACATAAGTGTTTCTTTCTTTTTTTTATTTTGTAAGAATGAAAAAAGTGTTTAAACTAAAGTATTTTTAAAAATATATGATTTCGTTTTTTGTGTCTTGACTCCGTGATCGGATTTTTTTTTTAACAATAGTAAACAAGAAAAAATAATTTAAAAACAATATTATAGGGGTGCAGTCGCCTTTAAAAACAATATCACCTTCAAGAACAGTCATAAAATGTATTTTCTATCGATATTTATTCAATAATGAACCAGTTTCCCTACCTATCAAAAATGGATGAGTTGTCCGGATACGAGTTTTTACGGGGACGAATTCTCCACGGACGATTTTTCCACGGACGAGTTTTCCGCGCACCAGCTGCATACATTTTATTATAACTGGATGTAAATTGCCGATTCATATCCTTCTCAACAGTTCTTGTTTTATTGCATTTTATGAATGCAGAATTCTTCTATATTGTTTGATACCTTGCTAATCTTTCTGCCGTTCGCAGAAAAAAATATCTTTTCATCACTGTGAATCTCGTTAGTCCATCAATTTAAAGACTTATCACGGGTTTCTTTTTACTGGAAAACTCTCCTTCGAATGTCCAGTATATATTGCTTTCAGAACCTCTTCTTGATAATCCTGATGACCCCATTTAAAAACTCAACAACTCCTTAAATCTCTATTAGCTTTTTTATCAATTGCACTTCTTCCAGCCCGACCCTGCATAAATCCCGACCAGAAGCAACAGCCGGACCGGTGAGAAAGCATTGATTTATTTTGAAACTAATCTTTACATAGATGTATTGATGTAACAAGACGTTACAAGACTTGGCGATACATTTTTGTTTCGACTCGCTGATCAGCCACATGTGTCCTGTCTCCCTTAGATGGTCGACTGTTTGGGCGATATAAGAACAAGGAAAACTCTATAGTTTATGTCTTTTTTTTTAATTCAGAAACTTAGGAAACGTAGACATGACAGAGCTTAGGAAACATGGACATGGCAGGTTCGCATGACGTATCAAAAATCCACATTAAACACGTCTTCTCATGTTAAGGTAAAACAACAAAGAGAACGAGCTTGTTTCAGTTTTTGTATGTGTGACGTCACATCAACACGAGATGGCGACATATCTCACCTTTTTCTGCTATTACTGTTTTGCTTCAGCGTTATTTCATATGCTGGGGGGGTCAATTTATTAGGGGCACTGTGTGTATTCGTCGACCGAGATGTTAACGTATAACAATAAACCACGATTCACTACTTTACTGAGCACTCGTATTGGAAACATGTTCCTGAATTATGGCACCAACTTGCAATTAATATTTACACAAACCTCCTAAAATCCAGACAGTCGTTTTCTATCTGAAGTTTAACCGCGAGAAGAGACAGTTCCACTGTCACAATCACACGCAGCTCCCCCTGTCTCTCAATATATAACATCATTATGCAACATTGATAATTGTATGCTATTGCATATAAATATGTAGGGAAATCACTCTAGATGTATACCTTTTAAAGGTTTTTCAATCGGGAATTTTTCTCCGACATCAAAGCCAACCGAATCTCAGCCACTATTAGAATTACTTTATTTCATGTTGACTGCAGTATATTGCTGGCCCATATTTTACAGGTCATATTTCGACACTTGTGTTACACTTTACCAGGGTTTTTTTTATATTTGCGTGTCATTCAAGCATGGGGCCATACAAGAACTTTTCACTTTTATGCATTTTTTTTCATTATTGTACCGTGCAAAGCACGCCAAGCTACACTTGCTGAGCATTAACTAAGGATACAATTTACGTATGGTCCTCCTCGCCATATTCGCAGTTTGTTTCGTAAGCTCATGTTGTCGTAGCAGTTTTTGATGGGAGCATTTGTGAAATGCAGTCATATCATATATAATCCAAATGTGTGATTGTTTTTTTAGATTCCAGTTGACTTATTTCGACTTTCTTAAATAGTCCAGTTGGATTAGAAAAGTAAATTAATTTTTCTTGTGTTTGATGTTTGAAATAAATCATTATTGGTTGACCAAAGAAATGCTTTAATTCTATTTCAATAGAAACTTAATTAAAGTATTTTTACTGCTATATTTAATAGTATAGTTACTTCTATACATTTTGAAATGTAATAACTACGATAAAATGATAAAATCTTCCGCATATTCAATTCCTCGTGAATAATTGTGTTTGCAGTTTACACACAGACATCAAACTGTGCACTTGTCTGTATAGACACACGACGGTCCTTATCCATGAAATTCTTTATTTTGTCAATCAACCCTAGTGTTTTGACTCTCTTACCCCTCTCACGCTTTTCATCATCTCTTACAGACTCCTTGCCTTACTTATGCTACTTAAAAACTGATGCTCAACCCATGCAAGATTAGAGCAGGTCGATTTTGGAACTCCGGTGAGGCAATGGTGATGATAGTTGGGATTTGACATAGAAAATACCTACACGAAATATTTTCTTCAAAATCGTTGTAATTGCTTGAGGAAATTACTTTAAATGTTGAAAAATTGAAGGGATTAAAAGTTTTTCGGTGAATTGTAAAAAAATGTCCCGTCATCAAAACAATTAGTACTGTTAAGAAAATGGAATCATTATTTAGAATATCTTTTCAACTACATTTTTAAATAAAACGAGTGAGGATAATGAATTAATAAATAAATATTAAGTGTAAAGGCAAAATTATGTTTTTTTTTAAATAATAACGACCAAAGTTCGCTTTTTCATTTCAGGAACTTTTTTTGGGTGGAAGCATTTTAGATTTCACCGTCGGAAAACACGCTCGTTATTGATATTGAAAATTAACGTTTGTTTTTTAGGCTTAATTATTTCGAAAGAAAAAACGAAAAAGACTTGTTTAAAATATATATTACTATATTTCAAGTGTCTGCAGTGAATTTAAACATATTTGTTTTATCTTTTTAATTTGTTTTTCTATTAGATTGGTGCAAAAATAACGTCAAAAATATAATTTTTGCACCAACCTAATATTTCACATCAAATTCTATTTGAAATTTTGGTACTCATGCAGAGACTGATCCCTGCTGAAATAATAACGTTATTATTTAAAAAGCTATTCTTAACATGGCGAGGGGAGGGTGTTTTGTACCTACACTCTACTTTAACTTTACAGCTGAATAAAAAACATATCATAAAACTTCAATTAAACTTGGAAATACGATTTAAAAAATAGCGCGGATCACTCTCTGCATTAGCACTGAATTTTTATGGCAATACTTATTGAAAAAAATAGTCCATACAATTTTATTGTACATATTCTTTACGAAACATAACCACGTAAATTTTCAAGTTTTTCTACTTAATAAAAATACTTTGCCGAAAATTCGTGTCAAATTTTATTTTATTTTATTTCATTTTTAGGGAGTAATTGTTTTTAAAGCAGTGTTTTTCTTCTAAAATTATAGTTTTAAAATCAGATAACCCACAAAGATTAATGCGAGTAAATAAGGAAACTCCTTTAAAGGTTTTTCGTTATTTGTGCATCCATGTTATTGTGCTAAAATAATTTTGTTATTTAGAAAGCCAATCTTTAATATGGGAAGGAGTTTGTATTGTAACTATTCTGTATTCACCTAAAAATTTAATAAACAAAAATTCCATAAAAATTCAATTTAACTTGAAAATACTATTAAAAATAGCATAGTAACATAGATGCACACGCACTGTTTTTTTTAAATCTAAACACTAAACAATCGTTTAAAATGGCACAGCTACAGCAAGGATATTTATGGATAAATTCATGTTATCGAAGGAGGAGCTAAAATCTGCTAAAAATGTCTAAGCTAAACACTACTATGCCTCTGATTTGGTTTGGTCCTCTCTTCAATACATCTAATTCAAATCTGAAAAGTTTTTCATAATTTCTTATAACTAGCACTTATTTTTTACGTATGAAGTTGGAAGATAGCCTAATACAGTTTCCTTCAGTTAAAATCCATTTATTTATTTTACTTTTCAGATTAGAATGTTAGTAAAAGCACGATGTTCAATTTTAACCCGTAGTTCACAAAATTTGCTTTGCCATTTATCTGAAACAGCACCCCCAACTTCCCGGCAAGTCATCCAGTTTAGTTATTTCATCGAAAACAGTTATTCCACTTAAAAATAGTGAGATTTCCAAGTTAATTTCCAAGGAAATATTTAGTATTCGGCAAGCAGTAAATCCACAAATACCCTTGTTAAGGTAACATTATATAGGACAGAAGGTCAATATATTTTGCTATAAGAGGGCCAAACAGATTGATAGGAAATCTCTTGCAGCAATCCAAGTGAAAAGAATTAAGGAACAGCTAGACAGACTGTTTGATATATCTTCTTGTAGCTGTAAACTTTCCGCCTTGCGATGTGATGACTTTGCAGTAAAGTGCAAGACAGAAAATTGCAAAACAAGGTACATAATCTGCACTCGTCCTAACAAGGAGGTAAAATTAATTCTATAGATTCACCTGCAATTATGTTCCTTTTTTGTGGAAAATAAAATAATATATTGGTATTTATTATGTAATCTGGTTCTATTATGCAAATTTTCCAATTTGCAGCTTCCACTAGAAGAAATACTATTTACAGCAATTTTTAAACAACAAAAAGCCTAACAACATTTACTGGTCCTTTAGGGAAACTTTCTAGCAATAATTATCAAGATTTGCCTCAAGTAGAATAAAAAAAATGAGTGTCCCTTCTGATCACCATTATCTGACAGCAGAGAAACAAATAATTTAAGTGTGAAGACCAGAGGCTACTTTTTGAGTATGCTGTTGGCATTTCTTGTAGAGAAGTTAACTTAGAAAATTGGGCCCTTGAATCAAGGAAGATGGCTAACATAAGCCACAAGATTAATGTGTTTATGGACTAGAGTTGTCTATCCTCAGACACTATGATAAATTAAACATTTGGGTCAAATTTATCATCCAAATGTATGCAGTTAGTTGGTTTGAGATCAAAACCGACAATTTTTTTTTAATCAACAACAGTATATTTTAATATGATTCAGAGAACAAAACAGTTAACTGAAATCCAAATTACTGTTTTAAAGTGTTCAATATGTAGTGCTTTTGCACTACTTTCGGAAAATATAATATCGATGATAAACTCAGATGAATTGGATGTGAGAGAAGAGGGCATTCAAACGATTTTGTCCATTAGGTAAACAAATATTTATCCATTAAATTTTATTAGTTTTCTTAATTTACCCAAACAATAGTTCGTTTTATTCATATTACATCGCAAAAATATAAAAAATAAGTATTTTCAAATAATTGTTTTTTTTGTGTTGTTTTTTCCAGAAATAGTGAACAACTCAAAAATAAAAAAATGAAAAAGATTACTGCTATCAATTTTGCAGCAACACATTGGCCAAATTTGATTGATTTTTCTCAAAAAGATGTATATGGACAGGAAACAAGACATAGACACATTATTACAAAGTCATCGTGCCAGTAAATTAGACCTTCACTTTCCCCAAAAGGATATGTATAAAGTGCAAGAAAGAACAATTTAGTTCTATTTTAAGTTTATATCATTGCCTCTAATAAAAACTTAAAATACATGGTTCTTTAACTTGTATCAAGTTGTTATATTGTGTAATACATATCAACATACCTTTTTGAATTGTGAAATTTAAAAGACTTTGTTGCTAATTAGCTTTTTTACAATTTTGGTTTAATTAATGCAGTAAAAGTTGAGATATTTTGCTAGTTGTGATTCATAATTAAAATCATAATTCATGTATTTATTTTTGTTTCAATGTATTCCATGTAAATATATTAATTTTAATTGAAATTTTGATAAAAATAGTGAAACTTCAATGTCAGCGTTGTGAAAAATGCTACGAAAATGAAGGATTTTTCAGCATTTTTCTACACGGTTTTAAAATTAAATGCTCAATTTTCTGTTCAAGATGGGAATCTAATTTTCGGTATATGTTCTTATCACATCAAATCTCAACTATCATCATCAGTGCCATGTTGATTTTCTGAAAAAAAGTTGCAAATCGACCTGCCCTAATGTAAGATGGCACAAACGTATTTCATAGGTTTCTGTGTCATTTTTCCAAGTTTAAAAAAGAATTGTATTGCATATCGTTCTTCTAAAGTATCCTCACGTCAAGCGGTGACAGTCAGGGTGTATTTCAATTCTTAGGGTGTAGGGTGTATTTCAATTCTTGTCTACTGTTCATTTGAACCTGAAATTATAAAAACTGGTCGGCCATATCATAAGATGTATAACAGTAACGTTCTAAAATTGCAAGTTTCTACTACAATTTAAAATTCATGTACAAAAAGCCCCTGAAAACTTATTGAAGGCCCCTCGTATTGTAAAACTAAATCATTCCTGTTAACTCTTCTAATCCTGCACAGCCAGTATATCGGCCCTAGCAACATAACCTAAAAAGACGAAATTGCCGATACGCTATCAAATAATTTTGCTAACCGCCTATTTTCTTATTGACTTATTATTGCTTAATTGGACCAAAAAATTAAATAAATAGCAGTTTCCGATATTTTTATATTGGAGTCGGCACTTATAAATCCACTTGAGGATAAGAGTTAATGAGAGGGAAATATTGTCAGTCGAAAAACGAGAAAAAATAATTAATAATAATGTTTTGTTAATCACAGTAATATTTCCTAAATATATTAATCCCAAATGGAAATTAAGTTTTGTTCGTTAGTTACGCAAGGAAAGTATTCAACCTAGAGAATGGTGAGTCAATTGTTTACACTCTTATCTAAACAAGCCATAATATATCACGTGACACATAGACTAGTGATAATGTTTATCGTACCAGAATTATTTGAATGTAATCAACAAACATATGTGTATCGTCACAAAATAATGATGTGTACTGGCACAAATATATAAAGTCTGTGAATAGGCAAACTAAAAAATGGTTTCCTAGAAATGCCCATAAAATACTGCAGAACACGGAAAACCTGAAATACACTTATTATTTATTTTATCGTGTCTAATTCTTATTAGGAATATCATAACATTTCTCTAGGTGCAAGTGTGTCTGACTGGAAAACAGAGATATAACTATGTGTGCATGTGTGAACGGTTTCGACGAAACAACCACCAATGTCAAATGCGTGTATTTATTCTGCACTTGTGATTTCAATAAACTTGCTTTCAAATATAGATAACGTCTCGTAAAATTGTTCGTTATTATCGAAACCCTCTTTAAGTAAGCAACGAAATTAAACAAATTACTCCGATTCAAAATGGTTGCGTGAACGGAAAATAATCGAACCCATATGTGATTTGCTTGCACTATTTGATGAGACATTTTTACTTTTCTCTTGCTTTTAACACATTAGAAAACTATAACCATCTTCTTTATATGTTTATGTATATATACTCAAGAATATATATATATATATAATATATATATATATATTAATACGATCGTTTAATTGTTATGACCTTCATTTCTTGTAATAAATAATTTTGCCAAGACTTCTTCATGAGTTTCAGTTTCTATTATAGCTGAAAGAACTTAAGTTACACATACACACACACACACACACACACACACACACACACACACATATATATATATATATATATATATATATATATATATATATATATAATTTGAGGTTGCTATTTTTAAAAGGTAAGGTAATCAGGGAAATATAACTAGAGTGCTTAATACGGAAGTAGAGCAAGTTACATAATCAATAATTTGTTGCTACACTATCATGAGCATGTGTTGGTCTTCTAGTATTTAGTAACAAGAGACCTCTCCAGGCAAGAACGCTTACATTCAAAAGTAGAATTCTTAATGAAAATCGAAAATGAACTTTACTAAAAAGCTTCTTTTGCAAAAAGTTGATTTTCGTTTTTCATTAGGAATTCCGCTTTTGAATATGTACGTTGTTACCTAAAAAGGTCTCTATTTATTAAATACTAGAAGACCGAAATACGCTGCTGACTGTGTAGCCACACATTACTGCTTATGTAAAGACAAATTGAAAGTATATATATATATATATATATATATATATATATATATATATATATATATATATAATATTTTAGGAGGTGCCTGGCATTGCCCGGTCGTAAAAAACGTTTAAGTATGATATTTTGATTAATGCAGATTTCGTATTTATTATTATTCTATCGGTGGTACCAGGCGTTGCCCGGGTGTTTGTAGATGAGTGTTTGGGGAAAAAAGTGGTAGTAGGCAGGCAGGGTCGAACCCGCGACGCAATGATGGAAAAGAAAGTGAAAGAAAAGCTGAGAGTTTACCGCTATGCCATGATGTAGCGATTAAAAAGAAGTGAACGAGGTGGTACTTAAGTTAAGAATCACGCATGCGCAGAAATGACGCGAATTAAGCTTTTTCTTTTCCCACGATCTGGGGGAAAATCAGCCTCCCTCAAAAGGGGGAACTCTGGTTGTGTCAAATGAAAAGTAATTGTCTGATATGAATGGTTTCCCCGACATGCATCAAAGCTAATTGCCTTCAAGACGTTCTGGCCCGGAAGGCCAAGCGTTCGGACTTGTTTCGATCAGTTTCGCTTTATTTATAACAAAAAAAAAAAAACAATGGAAACCAGGAATTTTTTAAAAGTCGATGAAAATAAAGATAGAGACGATGTCCGTTTTTAGATATTATAATCTAGGAAGTATAACGAAACTTCTCCAAAATAGTAACCTTGTCGAGAACCCCAATTAAAAAAAAGCCTTTCTTGAACGTACAAAAATGCGCGCGCCCATATTATCTTTTATATATTAGACTAGCCAGGGTACCCAGCATTGCCCGGTGTTTGGAGGTGTGAGTTGAGTTAAAAAATGGTAGCAGGTAGGCAGGCTCGAACCCTACTGCGAAGGAGAAAAAGAACATGAAAAAGGAAGCGTGACGTATTTGCTGTTGCGCTCATCACCAAACAGGAAGTGACGTAGGTTTAAATTAAGGCTAGTTAATTGAAAAGAGGGTATGACTTTCGAAAACATCGGTGACAAAAGCGACCCTTTCCTGTAGAAAAGTGTCCAGTTGTGGATAAAGAAATTAATACTTTTTAGCCAATTATTCGATATTCGTCGTCTGAAAGGGTCGAGCTTTAAAACGATACCAATCTTGTAAAAATCCGTCCACTCTGTCGAAAGTTTTAGGCAGACATGAATAGATACATACACACATAAATATATACATACATTAAAACAGACAGGTAAGATTTATATTATAGATTATATTGGGCCTAATATATAATAATGATGTAACAATAAAAAAATGACACGTGGTGCGCTACCACCGAGAATCGAAACCAAAACGTTTAGCTTACGATTAACTTTTTCCTCTGCCGTCTATGACTGAGCTATGAAAACATGCTTGCTGCAAGGCTAAAAATTAAAACATGAACCAATAGCTTCTACGTTATACATGCATATTCGTAATGCCGTCGTTCGAGCTTCACCTGGCATTTTTTTCACACTTTTTACTTATTTTCCCGGGCAAACACCCAAATATAAAGTTTCGCATGAGTTCAAATACGTTATATATGAAATTTCATGTCTGTAAACCAAAAACTGACAAAATAGTTTAGTAGGCGAAATTTTTTTAAAAAATATATGCATATACAGACATATATATAGAAAAATTTCAAACAATAACGACTAAGCTGTAACGCTTAATGTTTTGCTTTCGGTTCTAGCTGATGTCAAGCAAGTCATTTTCTAACATTCGTAAATCATTATTTTATATCGGGTACAATATATGAACAAATATAAAATTAGCTCTCATAATAAATACAAAAATATGTATGAACTAAAATAGCATATTTAAGCGTATTATACGACCAGACCACGCCGAGGGATAATTACTATATATTAGGTGCAATAGAACAATACATAGAGTTGTCTCTATAATAATAAATACGAAATCTTCATAAATATATCAACTGTATTTTTCAACCAGCATATATATATATATATATATATATATATATATATATATATATATAATAAAAATATTTATTGTAAAAACTATATACATATTCAAAAGACGAACCAGCGATTTCATTGTATTGAACCAGCCATCTGTAGCTGATATGAAATCAATACAACTTATCAGCGTCGGTGGAAAGAGCAAAACCTGATTCAATACAATGAAATCGCTGATTCGTCTTTGTAATATGTATATATAGTTTTTAAATAAATATTTGTATTTTCAGCTCTCATATTCGCGATTGAGCACTTTATTTGATTTCTTTTCATCGCTCCCTGACACACATTATTTATATACATATATATATATATATATAATGTGTGTGTGTGTTTGCTATAATAATATTAAATTATATATATATAATTAAAAATGTATTAATAACGTGAACTAAAAAGACAATATTATAACCTTGGTCGATACATCAGTAGAGTTTTTTTTTGTAATAAAAAAAGTATGTAAACATTAACAAAACTTTATGCGGATCGTCGAAATATCTACGTTAACAAGTCTTGTAAGAGGTTCATTAATGATTAATATAATCAGAAATAAAAATAAAATTGTCCAAAAATTTAGCAAATGACAGCTGACAAACTGACCCCAATTAAACTTGTCATTTATTGTCTAAACATCACCTCCGCCTACCCTAACGCATTCGGCGAGCGCACATACACTTGAAGGCTACTTTATCTCCTCATACTTTCAGCTCTGACTGATCATAGTGTATCTTTCAGCGCTACTGTTTAAAATTTAACGCAATATCCGAATGCGTTTCCAAACAAAATATACTCGTCTGTACTGTTTAACAAAAATGGAATCGCATCATATGATTAGAGATCATATATATAGTTTAAAAAAATGAAAAGATATACCAACTACAGTAACTTTTTCAATAAACTCTATCCTCAAATTTACAGTAGAGTTAAAAAAATTTAAATGATAATAATAATAATAATAATAATAATAATAATAATAATAATAATAATAATAAAATCATTCCCTGATGTCCTTATTGACACGTCCAATAATACTTTTCATATTTCTGTATATAAAAAAAAAACAACGAGCATAAATTCCAGCCTCCTGAACTTTTACAGTGAGTGTCCACAAAGGTATAAAATGGCCAGAATAAAAAAAAATTATTAAATCGCACTAAAATGATATCATACACAAAAACAAGCATTGCTAATTGAAATAAAAAACATTAAACAAGTGTTGATTTTTCTAATTACATTGTTGATGAACAAATAAACAAATGTTACAATCCCTTGAAAACCCTAATAATAATATTAGCCAACACCGCAATGCAAACCCTATTAATAAATTTTATCAAAATCAAATGACACCGAACTTCATAATAGAAGAACATGCCTTTTGAGAGTAATTCTAAAATAAAATTTATTATCTACTACAAGAGGTTTAGAACACAAAACCTTGTGGTTAGAAACAACTCCTCATCGGCTATAAAAACGTTGGAACAAACCAATGTAGTGTACAAATTCAAATGCCCTATGCGAGAATGTAATTCCGAAAATAATACTTACATTGGGCATACAACGACAACGTTGTCCTGGCGAATAACCATGCATCTAAATAATATTAGTTCTATATATAAACATTCAATAAAAGAACATAACTGTCCCCCCTCTAATCTTAGAAAGGTCCTCATTGACAACATAAAAATTATATAACATGAAAATAATATTAAAAAATTAAAAATAATGAGGAGTTATATATTAGAACCCTTCAACCTACTATAAATGATATTGCATTCGGGAAAAGCAGTGACGTTCTAAAATGCCTTGCGTAGTTCGTATTGGACAGACTTTGTTAACGACGTCCACGAACGTGCTGATTTTAATACCCGAATTTTTAATCGACTTTTTATCGACTCTATATATTTTAACTTATCGCCGTTTATTATATATTATAGTTTTCACTTTTAATTCTCCTTTTCGCTCCTTCGGACTTCTACTTCAACATCTAATGATGATTCCTGGACGAATCGAAAGCGCTGGTGACAACAACAACTATAGAACTTTTATTAATATTTTTGATTTTGATACAAAAAGAATTATTCGGAAAATCAAAAAATAAAAAAAAGAATCAAAAAGCAAAGTGTCTCCGTTGCATTTAATAATATTTACTTATATATATATATATATATATATATATATATATATATATATATATATATATATATATATCGATCTACAAATATACCCTTTATAACCGACATGAGGGGGGACGAATGAAAAAATATCTAAGGAAATGGCTGGAATCTCAGAGGAAGAATTCCCGTCTGTAGTCGAATAATCCTTAAATAATTACAAAAAATCTTCTCAATCACTTATAGCCATGACTAATGATACTCGATCTGAAAACTTCTCGTTAAAACTTCTTGGTTTACCGTCCACAGGGAACATAAATAAGAACAAATATACCGAGGGCATTGCTAAGACTTTTGTGAAGAAGATCAGCTCTTTCTATCGTATTAGAAAGTTACTTACGCCTGAGAGTATCCTGTACCGATACAAGACCACCATTCGCTCATACATGGACTATTGTGGCCACATTTGGGCTGGTGCATCTGCTACTGATCTTTCACTCTCACACATAATTAAAAAAAAGAGTTGCCATCCTAATAGGTCCTATACTTTGTTCCATCGACGAAATATTGCATCTCTGTGCCTATTCTACAAGTATTTTAATAGAAGATGCTCCGACGAACTCCACACTCCTGTATCCCCTCGTGATAAATAACCATGACAAACCCGATAAGCAGCGAATTTCCACCAGATGCCGAAAAATTTTCTACTAACATAGTTTCTTCCTTCAAACTGCTAAACTTTGGAATTCCCTCCCAGCTTCCTGCTTTCCAGACTGTACTGACATGCAGAATTTTACGTGTAATGTGAACTGATATCTCGCTGCTCAACTTCTTACATAGTATCTCTGTAAATTTTGTCCCAACTAGTATCCCGTTACATCCAAGTGGCACTGTGCCTTATTTGGGATGAAAATACACACACACACGCGCGCGCGAGCGCACGAGCGTCTTGACGTAGTTGCTTGTTTAGCCGCACTTCTAAGCTGTGAAACAGCGAAACAGTACCGTATGTGAATGACTATATATATATATATATATATATATATATATATATATATATAACTTTGTCTCTCAGTACTGTTATACGCTACTTATGTTGTGTTTGTCAGCTATGTTTACTAAAGTACACAAAATCATTCAGTCTCTTTTACCTTAAGCACATTTAAAAAAAATTTTTGATCATCCGTATTGCTTAATTAGCTTCATATGTTCCAAAATTACCTGATATAAATATTGCATATAAATGATTCGGCAAAAATGATACTAGAGAGAGGAGGGAGTTTAAATAGTCAGCAATTATGCTGAGTCAGTCAGACAGATCAGATGTGCCCTGATTAAGGAATGCCTTTCTTCCCTCCACAAAAAATACAATCACATGAGTGAATGGCATATTCTAATCTATAAATAATGTGGAATCTAATGCAATAATATTAAAACTTATTGAAGAATCCATCTCTGTATTGTTTATAACTTGTATTCAATTTCATAACCAAGGTTAAAACTGAAAAACATCTGTTAAATATTTTTTATGTTTTTTTTTTATTAAACAACGAATTATTTAGGTTTGTGAGATGATCAATATCAGCTAGGAAATTACTGGAGTGCTATAGCGCAAAAAATAAAACTAAACAAAAAATAAGCAAAGAAGAGTCTAAGGTCCAGATCTCGTATTGGCATAAAATTTTCTAACAAAAAAATCAACCCGTTATTCACAGGCCACCGATCTAACCAAAATTTTAACCTCTCTATAGTGCTTATGAGTTCTATGTGGAGATCTCTCTGCCTATCTCTTAACTGATTTGATTTAATAAAATAAAAGAACAAATACAAAAAAATCTCATTAAAGTCAAAATATAAGAGTAAATATTGATTAAATCGGTTGTATTTGTTTTAAATAAAGAAAATGAACGGTTTCTATTCATCTACGTACGATAAGTTGACGTAAAAAGCCGTTTGCTGGTTTGGAAAAGGAATGCAAAAAAATGTCGGAATATTTTTATCAAATATTATTTATGTAGGTTTAATTTTGAATAGTGTTTTTATTGTATACGTCTAAGAAATTATAACATCGTTAACGACATCCAGTCGAATGTGCTGATTCTAAATCTGAAGTTAATTTGGCTCATAAATCAACCGTTTAACTATCACGCGTAATAATTTTTCTTAATATATAGATTATATACATTGGTTATGTTTATAAGTCCGTGACATACCATTTCAGTAATTAATCAAAACAACTAAATAAAGGACAGCAATCGAGACTGGGTTCATGAGTAAGAAACCAGAATGAAGCCACGAAGTAAAACTTAAAGATTCGAATGAACCAAATCATTAACTATTTTTCAACTCTTCTGACCATTAATTCAATCTAATAACACTAATTACGCCGTGATAGTGAAGGAAAGAATCGGCATACAGTATAATACACTGGCGTTAAGACGGGCGTAAGTTAACGTGTTAGATATAAAGACGAACAAAAATCGTGAGTGTAAATAAAAAGCTATCAGGTTGACAAGTAAGTTCTTGCTGATTTTAACATTTAAATTCAAATTAACATACTTCGGTTAAATCCAAGATTTACTGATCGAAATATGCACTATCAGAATGAACACTCTTTTGCCAACGCAAAACAAATACATTTATGTCAGTAACCTAAAAAAAAAAAACTTGCATTTTGGTGGTGATGAAGTCGCTGAAAGTGTTTTTTGATACCCCTTAGGTTTTTGAAGTATTTCTCACGCAGAAAGTTGTCGATATGCCTCAAAGAGTAGAAGTCCGTAGGTGAGATGTCTGGAGAGTATGGCGGGTGAGACAGAGTTTCGTAGCCCAATTCATTCAACTTTTACAGGATCGGCTTAGCAACGTTCGGTCGGGAATTGTCGTGGAGGAGAATTTGTCTTGTTCTGTTGACTAATGCTGGGTGTTGTTGTCGAAGTTTCTGCTGCTTTTCATCTATTTGTAAGTAGCATGATAGTACTTCTCCGTAATAATGGTTTCACCTGCATTAAAAAAATAATGAATGGACCAGTCACAGATCAGCAAGCACTTAGCATGACCTTTTTTTGGTGCAACTCTGGCTTCGGGAAGTGTCGTGGAGCTTCGTCGGCATCTAATCACTGAGCTAAGCTTCGCCGGTTGTTGTAAAGAATACACTTGTCATCGCAAGTCACAACCCGGACGAGAAACAGTCGTTCTTGTTGGGTAAAATAAGGTAAGATGACACGATTATAATTTAAACGATTAGATAGAGTGAAAAACGCCCTTTAAAATGAGATATAATATAAAGGTATCATAACGAAAACGTTTTTAAATACATCATTTCATATCACAATTAAAAATTCTGCAAGAACTTTATTCTTCACCTAATAGCAATGGTAGAAGGAATGAAGAGAAATACAGCGCGAAAATGAACGAAAAGAAGAAAAAAAACCAAGATAAAACATTAAGAGTTAACTGATATACCATTGTAACTACCAGTTTATTTATTAATTTTTCTTTGTTCGGTCGCTATTGATTGAGGCTAAGAACCACTAGAGGATAAAGGTTATCAAGACGGAAATGAGTGACTGCCGAAAGATGGTGAACTGTATGGGAGTACTAACAACTACGTTTGCTCGATTATGGAGATGCTTCTGACAAAAATTGTTGAGAGCGTATTAGAATACAACCTAGCTGTAATCAGTAGGAAAACAGTTCTGCAATAATGTGTTACACATGTTAGAAATTGTTGCAAAAATACTCTACCCATGGAAGTTTCGTCTGATACTGGGCACATAGGGTGGAGGGGACGAGTTTTTGCAGTGAACATCTTACAAGTAGTAGCCAAATATTTTAGATCAGTATAGCATCGTCCATGGAAATAACGATAGAGCAACGTCTCTACTGTGAGAAATGGCTTGAGGGAAAGAGATCACCCCTTGCTAGGTTTCGAATTCGATTTTGTAATCTGTCAAGCAAGAAAGAATGTTCTGTGCAACACCGACTTAAATGTTTATTAATAGCTTAATCTTAATAAGGATTAAGTACATGTACAATTTTATAATTTATTAAGGCGTTTTGTAAATTCAAAACTAGTTTAGTTTTCAGAAATAAATGTTGCTAAGAACTTATTGTTTACATTTCAACAAGAAAAGATATCTTTTCTGGTACTTCTGCACTTTAGTGCCTGTTTTTGTCCGTGAGTCGTGCTCGGCAACCCCGATGAAAAACGGAAAATGCCGGATTATATCGAGCTAATCAAGAAAAAATAATCGCCGCACTATAACGAGCGAACGCAAGTATTAAAAAAATGAAAGAAAAAAACAAAGAAACAAAAACAGAAACCTTCAGTAAGAATTGCAAACATTATACCGTTTTATAATCTTTTTAGGCAATTGTTTTTCCTTTTTTTCTTTTTGTCAAGCAGATCGCGGTTAACGCGGTTATTTCGTTGTTTCGCATCCTTCCACATCCTCTCCACATGATTTGATGTATCCTTAGTAGTAGGGTCCACAAAATGAAGTTTGTGGTTAACCGTAAGTTGTTCGTACTCTTCTGACCCTACTTTGCAGTACGCTTTCCAGCAATCGGAAACTATTGTGGTCCCCGCCAGTATGTATTTTTTTTATTAATGGAAGAAGGGTTTCTAATTTACGGTCTGGGACTGTGACAAGAAAAACCTCCTTCTCGGCAGGGTCGTATTCTCCGAAGACCCAGAGCGGTTCAACGGCCCTCCCGACATTAAGTTTTCATCTATTGATAACGGACACGTCAATTCCCATTGCCTCCAATCTGCCGGAGATTTCTAAAGCAAATACCCCTCAGGAAGTTTTTCCCAGTCCACGAGAGTGTGATCCGACCCGATATCGCACTCTTTCCGTAGGTTTTTATGTGTTGTCATTTTGAACGCCCTCAAATATATAATTCGTATAATCGTAGGTAGCAGAAGATGGGACCCCTCGAAAAAGGTGCCATGGCTCAAAGACATCCATTGTCTGCAGTAGTCATTAGTGCACCTGCAGCTGAAACCGTCGTTTACGTTTCGTTTCTGCATGATGCACTTTAGCTGACATGTTTTGCATCTCCTCTCTATTGCTAGCAGTTTGTTTTCCTGACAAAAAACGTGGACGTTTTCCATGGATTTACAAATTATTTCCAGCCTGGATTGATTCATATTCACTTTTTTTTTTTTTGATTAAATAAACGTAATGAAACACTGTCTTTCTTTTCTATACCTGTTAAACTCTGTCCTTTCCTTTCTTTCTTTCAGTTTTTAAACGTCTTCTAGTCGGCGTCTCTTTTTTGGCTCGCTCGTTATAATCCGGCGTTTTCCGTTTTTGCCGAAAGACGGGCACTAAAATGCAAACGTACCGCTTTTTTAAACATTAAACTTAAGTCCTTTTCCCCCTTTTTCAATCCGACGTTTTCTTTGTCAAAGCGACCAACTTTGATATAGTTCTATGTTTGTATCTTAAATTGTAATGCATATCACCTTGTATGAATGGCAGTTGCTTAGTGCAATATTTGGTCGTCGAAGTTCTTCATGCGATAACCAGAAATCGATAATCTTTATATTAGTAGTAATTAGTAAATGTCTGTCATTATCAGACATCAAAATAAAAAAATAACACACAAAAAAAAACATTCGCACAACCAAATAATTAGTCATATAGAAATAATGAGGACTAATTATGAGGCGTAAAGATAGCAACAGCAGAATGTTTGGTTTGTCATTAATAATAAGCTATGTAGAAATAACAAATTCATTATGGTTGCTTCAGTTCCAAAGAAAAAGTGTTCATTATTATAATAAGATGAGGTATATTTGATCAACAGTGGAAATTATGCCTCGTGACCGAGATAGCAGCATATATTATACTTATTTACGAGGATCAACTCAGATGTAGGAATATTAAATGGTGACTGTTAGAGCAAACAAAACACCTTGATTTAGTTGGGTTGTGTAGAAGAATGTATGAATGATCACTGTACAATGGCAATCTTAATTCGCTAAATATTATAGATACTTTAATCTCGTATATTTAAAATGATTATATGTGTCTTGTCCATTTTATATTTCTACATACATATTAAAGACATTTTGTCTGTATGTGTGTGTGCTTGCATGTGTGAGTTCCTTCCTTATAGACTCCTAAACGACTTGGCCAATTAAAAAAAATTGTGCTTTAAAGTGTCCTTTGGTATGTTTTGTATCGAAATATGTCCGATAAATATCAAAAATCGATAATCCAAAAATCAAATTTAAGATGGAACAGTCTGAATTAATTTAAACTTTTATGCAACCTACTATTAAAAGTGCATTTAAGAAGTTTTTTCACCGCATATGTAGAAAGGTCCAGCTTATAAAATATACAGTAAATTCTTTGATAATACAGAGGATGCGTTTGAAATGAACGTTTCTGTTTAGAGCGCAATCGAACCATAATAATTAACTGTTACATTTAGCCTTTAAATCAAGTCATTATATGAAAATGATTCATAAAATCAAGAGTAGATTCTCTACAATTACAGACTAAGTCACTGTGAGGAATCACTCCAGCTCCCTCATAGTGCGTTGACGTAATATCCCGAATAAATCAATCAATCGGTTTGATTGACGAATGGGCAATTTCAACGATTTTGATGACAATAAATGTAATTAACACGTAGAACATTCGTTCATTCATTAAATCCCAGAAAATATCGGGTCTCCCTGCTAGTAAGTATATATGAAGCGTAATAAAAAATAAGTATATATTTCTGATACATTTAAAATAAGTATACATGTTTGCTGCAATTAAAAGCAGTATATGCGCCTCGTACATTTAAATTATTATATACGCCGTCGTACATTTAAAATAAGTATATATTTTTGGTACATTTAAAATAAGTATATATTTTTGGAACATTTAAAATAAGTATACGTGTGTCATATATTCAAAATAAGTTTACAATAGAACCCCTGGATACGACGGCCCCAGGAGAGGTTTTTTTAGGTTACGATATGGAATACGAGGTTTTTCTAGCCTTGGTAACGGTATTTGCTCCGCCTTACGTTGTCATAATATTATTTGCTTAAAAACATGTGTATTATATACTATACTGCATTTTGTTTGTTTTTAATGCTGTATCCCGGGGTTCTTCTGTATATGCCTCGTACATCCAAAGTCAGTATATATGTCTCGTACATTAAAATGAGTATATATGCCTCATACATTAAAAATATGTATATATGCCTCGCACATTAATAATAAGTATATATGCTTCGTACATTAAAAAGAAGTATATATGCATCGTACATTAAAAAGAAGTATATATGCATCGTACATTCAAAATATGTTTATATGCTTCGTACATTAAAAATATGTTTATATGCCTCGTAAATGTAATATCTGTTTATATGCCTCGTAAATTTAATATATGTATATATGCCTCGTATATTAAAATATGTATATATGCCTCGTACATTAAAAATATGTATATATGCCTCGTACATTAAACATATGTATATATGCCTCGTACATTAAAAATATGTATATATGCCTCGTACATTAAACATATGTATATATGCTTCGTAAATTAAACATATGTATATATGCCTCGTACATTAAACATATGTATATATGCATCGTAAATTAAAAATATGTGTATATGCCTCGTATATTAAAAATATGTATAAAGGCCTGATGCATACTTAATAAGTATATACGCCACGTACATTAAAAATAAGTATATATGACTGGTACTTAGAAATGCGTATATATGTCTTGTACCTTTAAAATAAGGGTATATGACTCGTACATAAAAAAGTATACATGCAATGTACATTTAAAGTATGTATATATGCTATGTACATTTAAATATGTATATATGCTATGTACATTTAAAATATGTATATATGCTATGTACATTTAAATATGTATATATGCTACGTACATTTGAATATATATATGTCATGTACATTTTATGTATATATGCTAAATACATTTAAACTATGTGTATATTCTACGTAGATTTCAATATGTATATATGCCACGTACATTTAAAGCATGTATACATGGTATGTGCATTTCAATATGTATATATGCTACGTACATTTCAATATGTATATATAC